>NC_068365.1:24649231-24927319 GCF_020536995.1 Dreissena polymorpha | reverse complement strand
ATATTATTAGAAATAGCAAACAGTTTGGATCTGATGAGACGCCCACATTCTTATTTTTTCCCTTGTAACAAAAGGAAAGAGCATTTATACATTTGTATTTGGTATCTAGCGTCTCTAATGGTCCACTATCAGGATTGTTTAAATAATGAACCCTTTGGTTAAAATTTGCTCCTTCCTTGGAGATCACATCTTTTACAAAAATTAATGAGCTATCAGATTCATCTTATGTTCCAAGTTAATCAACCCCACAAATCAATAAGAGTTTCAGCAATCTTTATTATAGCTGTTGAGCAATATTGGGCTTTTTATGTCCCCCACTATAGTAGTGGGGGACATATTGTTTTTGCCCTGTCTGTTGGTCTGTTGGTTGGTTGGTTGGTCTGCTGGTTGGTTTGCGGCCAACTTTAACATTTTGCAATAACTTTTGCTATATTGAAGATAGCAACTTCATATTTGGCATGCATGTGTATCTCATGAAGCTGCACATTTTGAGTGGTGAAGGGTCAAGGTCATCCTTCAAGGTCAAACGTCATATAGGGGGACATTGTGTTTCACAAACACATCTTGTTGGACCTTTTGTTTAGTCTTGTGTTATCTGGTACCTTTTATAAAATCAATATTAAGTTACTTTTGCAATAATTTGTAGGAAAAGAAAGCCATGGTATGTTTAGTTCACAGTTTTTAATGGATGTAATGATACTTTGAATGGTAATATTGGGGAAGTAAGTAGGTAAATATTCTTGTTTAAATTGTCTAATTATTGAGTAAGCCAATCTTGTGAAATACAATTTAGCAGAACGTTCAAAGAAAATAAGTTTTTATGGCCAACTTCGCATCATGGTTGTCAGTTTTTTTCAAGGCTGATAAATAGTTATGATAATTTCAATACTGTCAAAAGTATGCAAATGATAGTTGGCACACATATTCATGTACATCTCTTAGGAAAAAAGCAACATAACTTTAAGCGGGTATATTCGATTTTTAAATGCGTTAAATTGTAATATATTGAAACAAATATGCTATAATAACACGCAATATGCAAGAAAAAATGATACATTTAAGACGAATTTCATAAAATGCAGCAAATGCAAACTTGCGCACCAAGCTGATTGTGACGAAGATAATTCGTACATATTTTCCTACAATAACCGATGCATTCGTCTTTTAAGTAAGTGTTCGTGTGTCGTATGAATCAATATCGCTGCAGGAATTGAAAATGAACCGTTAAACTTAATTTAGATTCACATCTTACATGCATGATATACATGCTGGCGAATTCGGCTGTACAGGCTTTTTCGATTTCAATTTTAAATATTCTGCTTATTTCGCATTTTCCGACAAATGTTCTTCTTTACTTGTATTTTAGTTTATTTTGAAATATATGTATAATACGTTTTTTGCACATTTTATATTAATTAATAAATATTTGACAAGATCGTATAAACCCGCTTTAAATGGTCTGCCACCTAGGGCAAACATGTATATGATACTTGAATTATCCAGTGAATGGCAAAATCTAATTCAAAGGTATCATTACAGCCTGCTTGTTAAGATTTAATTTTCATGTTGTTGCATCTTTTCATTTTTAGCTCATCTATTTTTTGAAAAAAAATTATGAGCTATTGTCATCACCTTGGCGTAGGCGTCCGATTAAGTTTTGCATTTACAGGGGTTTTTCTGTCTATTTTGGGAAAAGGAGTCTGACCAAATTGGGAATTTTTATCGACACAATTGGCCATTTTGGGAAATTTTGCTTCGATTAAACAGCTCATTTGGGAAAAAATAGTGAATATATCATGCTTAAATAATTCAGTAGTTTAACAAATAAATTTGTTTTTATTTGTTATTTTGTCTTCTTTATATAAACAGATGCAATATTGGGCGTGTTCAACGTTTATTCAAGTACTGCATTTTTGTTTATTAGTTACAGTTACACTCTGAGATAAGAACTGAACAGTCAAAACCTTATAGCAGATATTTTTTACCAAAACAAACACTGGTTAGTCACACAAGTTATAAGACACTTCATTCTTTAAAGAAAAAAAAATATTTTTTTTTTGGAAGTTGGGACTTTTTTTTAATATTTTGGTTTGGGATCAGGTCCGTTTGCTTTGGGAGTGCCTCCGTTTCCGGAGGCGCAGACAGTGCTGAAAACCCCCTGATTTAGGTCCACTTACTCATTAAGTATCAATGCTTTTGCATTCAAACTTGGTACACTTACTAACTATCAAGAGGGGACTGGGCAGGCAAAGTTAGATAACTCTGGCGTGCATTTTGACAGAATTATGTGCCCTTTTTATACTTAGAAAATTGAAAATTTGGTTAAGTTTTGTGTTTAGGTCCACTTTATTCCGTAAGTATCAAAGCTATTGCTTTCATACTTGCAACACTTATTAACTATCATAAGGGGACTGTGCAGGCAAAGTCATGCAACTCTGACTGGCATTCTGACGGAATTATGGGCCCTTTATACTTAGAAAATTGAAGATTTGGTTATGTGAATTTTGTGTTTAGATCCATTTTACTTCTAAAGTATCAAGGTTATTGATTCTAAACTTCAAATACTTTCATGCTATCATGAGGGTACTGTACCTGGCAAGTTGAATTTTACCTTGACCTTTGAATGACCTTGACTCTCAAGGTCAAATTATTTAATTTTGCTAAAATTGCCATAACTTCTTATTTATGATTAGATTTGACTGATAATTTGACAAAACAACTCTTAACTGACATACCACAATAGACTCCCCCCACCTTATAAATGACCACCACACCCTTACACTATACCCCCCTCCCCCCCCCCCCCCCCCCACCACCACCCAGCCCATTTTATTTTTTATGTTCCCATTCACTATAGTGGGGGACATATGGATTTTCCCCTGTTGGTCTGTTTCTGCCAACTTTAACATTTTGCAATCACTTTTGCTATATTGAAGAAAGCTACTTCATATTTGGCATGTATGTGTTTTTCATGGAGCTGCACATTTTGAGTGGTACTTTCTGATAATGGGTTAAAATGAAAGTGAATATCTGTTAACAGTTGCACTGCATAAGCATGAAACAAATTGCCTGGATTATTTCATTTATTTTTCTTACACATACTGCTCTGATAGGGAATACATCTTATAAACATGACTTGCGAGTTTTTCACACCTTTATTGACATTACACAACAGATTAACACCAATGAGCTGTCGAAAGTCGTTTAACCTCTATGCCATTAAAATCTGTTAAATGGACGAATAAAGCAATTAAGCTGTGATCTTCGCCATCTTTGTACCAGATTGCAGAATTTCCAATTTCAGATTTCCAGTTTGCGAAGTCATTTTTGCCAATTCCCAATGGGCAGAATATTTATTTATTAGGTTGTTTACGATGTATCCTTGTTTGAAGCTTTATTATTGCAATATTTCTGCCTAAATACATGTAATAAGAATTGTTGGGCCTCTTACAAGTAATAAACATCGTAGGGTCCCATATAAGAAATAAACATGTTTACACTAATTTTCGGGTCTCATATAAGTAATATTGTTGGGTCCCATATAAGAAATACTGTTGAGTCCCATATAAGAAGTATTATAAGAAATATTGTTGGGTCCTATATTAGAAGTATTGTTGGGTCCCATATACGAAACATTGTTGGGTCCCATGTATAATAAGCATTGTAAGAAATATTGTCAGGTACCATATAAGAAATATTGTTGGGTCCTATAAGAAGTATTGCTGGGTCCCATTTTAGAAACGGGTTTTTTACCTTCTATAACAGACGCCGAACTAGGCTGTTTGTTTCCCCTTTCTGGTCAAAAAAATTCCACCTAAAAAAAAATATATATTTATTTTTAGCTCCATCTGGCCAGCGGGGCTTATGTCATGGTCCTGTGTCCGTCGTGTGTCCATGCGTGCGTTAACTTTTTCTTTAAACATCTTCTTCTTCTTCTTTTTACAGTTTTGAGCACGAACAGTCCGTTTTTCACGATTTAAAACGGCCGTTTTTGTAAATATTCACGGACATGAAAGGATTGTGAATTGGCCGTGTCAAAATTGTGAAATGTCCGTCCATGGCCAATCGCAAAGAAGGAAAAAAAGCCCTGAATCCACAACGAATACAATGACACAATACAACATAAAGCTAATTATGGCATGTTCACAGACATTCAAATATTTTGCAGAAATGCATTTGCCGTTGTTATACATTTTTATACACGTATAATATGTACGTAAAAACGACACCCTTCTATTACTCATCATATTAAGGGTTGCGGCATGTGGATATTGTCTTTAACATCTTGAATGGCAAAAAGGGATTTTTGTCCGTTAAATGAAGGATTTTTTGGCTGTTTTAAAGAATTTGAAGTATTATAAAATTGTTTATAAGTTTTTGTCACAGTGTATATGGGTTCCTCTACCCCTCCAGTGCACATATTACTCCTCGTCAAATTTTTCTTGGTCATACGTGCACTGTTTGGGTAGAGGAACCAATATACACTGTAAACAAAAAACTATAACTTATGATATACATAACAGCAAAACTTCAGTTGTAATGTCCAATATACTTTTCTGTAGATTTCAGTAAGACCCACCAATGGATAATAATATCAAGGCCCAACTGTTGACTATATACTTATATATATGTGGCGCGTTTCTGAAAAAGGCCCCTTTTGTGTGAACGTCAAATAACGGAGAAATGACGTTGTGAAGATATGCATTATTTTCCGACGTTTAAAAATTATTTTAGACAAACATCACACAAATTTAATCACTATGCTAATTCATTTAATTTAGAACGTGTAACAATACAAATTGGCCATATTACATGTATAGTAGTAAACAACGGACAAAACTTCTTGCAAAATTATATCGTCAAAATAGTTGCATTGATATAAAAACATTTTTAGAGTTCACATAGCATCTCTTCAAAATTATAGGTTTGAACAAGTTTTCATTTGATCATATAAAACGTGTACATTATCTGAATAGGAAAAGAACGAACTTTAAGAACATTTTAAAAACTCAATTTATTTTTGTCACATTCATATGGCCTTTTTTTCTGAACCATGTCACGTAAACATAATAGCAAAACCTTCTGTTATCCAAGCCAATATATATTTTCTATAGATTTCAGCAAGACCCACCAATGGATAATAGACATACAAGACCCCACTGTTGACATTATATGTTTACAGTCATTGAGGCAACTGTTGAAGACACCCACAGTCTAGAATCTATACAGGAGTCAGAGCCTCTCATGATACAACATGCCAGTATTGACTGTGCTGATCATATGCAATCTACAGGTTTCACTTTGGTTCTTTCAGAGTCCATGTCAACTGCTGACAGTGAAGAGCCAGGCAGTCTGACCCATGATAGGAGGGAGCCAAGTGAAGAGCCAGCCAGTCTGACCCATGATAGGAGGGAGCCAAGTGAAGAGCCAGCCAGTCTGACCCATGGTATTTCTGTTATCTGTTGGGCCTCTTACAAGTAATAAACATCGTAGGGTCCCATATAAGAAATAAACATGTTTACACTAATTTTCGGGTCTCATATAAGTAATATTGTTGGGTCCCATATAAGAAATACTGTTGAGTCTCATATAAGAAGTATTGTAAGAAATATTGTCTGGTACCATATAAGACATTCTTCAAAAGTTCCAAGGTTACTTTGTCATGGCGATTTGCCAATCATTGGTTCAGCATTTCTTACTTGCTGTCAATATACCTTGAGCGACCATTGCAGTCCTTTTGTTTACTTTAGTCTTTGATACATAGATTTGTTATTTTATATTAAACTTTGCTGTTAAATCAAGAAATTGTTGTGTTGTTTTATATGTATGTATTTGCTTTGGTTCGAATATGGCCATATTAAATGTATGCAAATGTGTTATCCTTGTCAAATAAAAAATCATTTCTTGAAACATTCAAGGTTCAATATTGAACTTTCTATTTATTATTCAGTACTTATTTTTTATTTTACAAACTGGTACAATCGTTCACAATTACTTCTAAAGTCTAGTTGTGCAAATATGGGATTGCTTAAGCCATTTAAGAATTATGGTCTTTGTTTCATATCCCTGTACAGATGAGATATTGTGACCTGAAGGTTTCTTTATTATGGCACAATATTTATTTAGACTTTCAGCAATTATACTACATTCTCTTCCAGTTTAATGGCATACATACATACATGTATACTTCGGCTTTTATACAGAAATAAGTAATTATGTTGAATATGCTTGCCATCAATTTGTGAATAAATTATAATAAAAACTTTTATGGAGACCTTTGATTTTGGCAGCTTTTGTATGACAGAAAATGGTTATCTGTGAGAACCCAATAATTGATTTTAAATTGTTAGACCCAATTGTTATATTTAACATAAATTTTGGCATATATACAGGAAGTAGCTATTTTCAAAATGGCGGATCATGTAAATACCAAACCACGTGTTGTGTTTTTCAGAATTAAACATTACAAATTTTTTGACTCTGTAAATGCATGGTGTGATTACAAGAATTTGGAGCACCATAATGACTACAACTATACAGATAAAAGCTTTCTTGTGTACATCTTTTCTGTAGAAGATGCAAAACAAATTTGTTAAATTGGCAGCAAACTGGAATGATGACTGCATATTTGTGAATATAATCAAGAATTAACATGCTTTATAGATTCTTGACATGACTCATGGTGAACTAAAATTGCTTGCAAAGCATCTGGGACATGATGTGAAGACCCACAAGGAATATTATCAGTTGTCTTCCAGTACCATGGAACTCTCAAAGGTATATATTTCATTAATAAAAATCTTTAAATTTTCCATACACAGATATTTGAAAAACTAAATGCTATATTGTAACTAAGAGGGCTAAAAGAAAGAATAATTTAACAGGCAGCCACAGTAAGACCATATCTGATGTTGACTTTGACTAGTATGCTTTGCATTAATGGCTTTTTATGCCCCCTGGATCGAATGAACGGGGGTATATTGTTTTTGGCTTGTCTTTCTTTGTATGTGTGTGCGTGTCAAGGTGTGTGTGTGTGTCCAAAACTTTTACCAAAACTTAAACGTTTGATCATAACTTTTGAAATATTGAAAACAGCAACTTGATATTTGGATTACATGCGTATCTCATGGACCTGCACATTTTGAGTGGTGAAAGGTCAATGTCATCCTTCAAGGTCAAAGGTCAAATAAAAAAAAGCGGCACAGTAGGGGCATTGTGTTTCTTACAAACACATCTCTTGTTGTGAGTGTGTTTTGTGCTACAACCAATGTCCATGCCAAGGTGGAAACTCTCCAGTTCATGTTATTGTTGTTTTGTCTATTTAGCCCTCATTGTCATACTGTTTAGTGTTGTCTGCTAATTTGTTGCCATTGTTGACTATTTTATATTATTGTGGCTTTTCTTCATTTATTCAATGGGAATTTTGGTCACTGACCAGCTTTTCATTAATTAAGTTCTTTTACTGAAATGGTATCAAAAAATGCAATATCTAAAGGCAGTACATCACACAAGCTAGCATTAATATAAAGCGTAATTATACCCACTTACCTATGTGTAATGGGGGCTATATAAAAGTCACTTTATTTCTGTCCCAAAATTTCATCCGATCTTCACCAAACTTGGTCACAAGTTGTATCTAGATGATGTCTAGGTCAAGTTTGAATATGGGTCATGCCTGGTAAAAAAACTAGGTCACAAGGTCACTTAGTGCTTTTAAACACAAAGTTTGTCTGGACCATAACTATTTCATTTATTGTTAGATTTTTAATTGACTTGGTTTTGATTTGTTCACCATCATGGGACCGTGTGTCGCGCGAAAGAATTGCGTCGATATCTCCAAGAACTTAGATCAAGGTCACTTTTGGAGTTCAAGGGTAAAATGCTTGTCCGGGCCATAACTTTTGTCATTCATTGTGAGATTTTAAAATCATTTGGAACATTTGTTAACCATCATTGGAGGGTGTGTCGCGCAAAGAATTTCATCTTGTCCGGGCAATAACTGTGTTGTTCTTTTGAGATTTTAAAATCAGTTGGAACATTTCACCATCATTGGAAGGTGTGTTGTGCGAAAGAATTACGTCGATATCTCCAAGGTCAAGGTCACACTTTGAGTTCAAATGTCAAAAATGGCCATAAATGAGCTTTTCTGGGCCATAACTATGTAGTTCATTGTGAGATTTAAAAATCATTGGCACATTTGTTCACTGTCATATGACTTGTGTGTCACGTGAAAGAGTTACGTCAATATCTCGAAGGTCAAGGTCACACTTTGTTCAAAGGTAAAAGAAGGCCATAACTATGTTGTTCATTGTGAGATTTTAAAATCATGTGTTCACCGTTATGGATGGTGTGTGGCAGGAAAGAATTATGTCGATATCTCCAAGGTCAAGGTCATGCTTTAAGTTCAAAGGTCAAAATGGCCATAAATGATAATGGCATAATAATTCTTAAAAATAGCCATTAATTAGATTCTCTTGTGTGGATGGGGCACGTGGGGGTATAGGTCACGTCTGTGACAAAGCTCTAGTTTCTTTAAGTGTTGTGGCAGATAATTGAGATTATATTATTTGTAGGGCTGTGTAATTTACAAATATGGTACTGTGCAGACTTTCACAAGCTGTCAACAAAATAGCATATGGCAACGTTTGTGTTCAATTATATTGATATTGAAATAAAAAGTGAGGTCAGGGAACTATGGATTGCTACTGTTGTTATGATGGAAGTATTGTTGACACTGGAATATTATGGTCTTCTTGAAATTTTATAGGTTGCCCTGATGTTGTATGCTGTTGAAAATGGTAAAGTCAATGAGTGGAAGGGAAGGCAGATGAAGGACATAGTAGTAGAAGGTTTGATTATAAGAATTTTATTAATATAATTCATTTTACTGAATTGGGATGGAGAATTTTTGTTACTTTCTCTCCTATGGCTGTCAGTAAATTCGACTGAAGGATCATTCTTCAGAACAAAACAGAGCGCTTGAGAACAGACAAACGATGTAAAACATTGTTTGAAAGGCGGGGCCCTTGTTTTGGCCACGTTAATTCAATAAGTCTAAAATTTACGTGGTAAAAATAGGCAAACCTATTTTATGTGCCTTGAAAATTGTTTATCCTCTTAAAGAAATGCTAATGCAACAAAATACTTTTTAACAACCTTGAAGTATTGAAAATATTTACTGTCGTATCAAGAGTGACTTCTGGTTATTTTTTTCTAAATAGTTATTTCTAAAATAAAAAATCATTTTTTACAGATTTACCTCTTCCAATTGAAGACGAAGATGGCCATCAAGAAGGTAAAATAGTTATTTATACCCATGATAGATCATTGGCCACTGTTCATTTGTATTATGAAAGTGGTCCATAACAGAGTCATTGTTATGGTAGCCCATTAAAAAAAAGGGAGTATAGGAATACCTTTAGATTTGGACACCTTATGAAATAGTTTATATGCTCAATTAGACATTTCTGTTTCTGAGTTATTTTAATGATTTAAAGGATAAATAACTTACTTGCAAGTATGAAGATTTTCTGATTTAAATTGTAAGCAGGTCTTATAACATATTTTAGTGGGGGATATGTGTGTTGTTATTTTGTGTACATCTCATACCTTATACCGAAAAGCATAAAAAAACACGTTTAGAAGTGCTTTTGGAAAACAAAACATTTCCTTTGGTATTTCTATTATCATATAATAAAGGCCCACCTATTGATGATAAAGACATGACCCAACTGTAGACTATATATTCTAGTACAATTTTCTGTTGTCCAAGCCAATATATATTTATGCCACCCTTCGAAGAAGAGGGGGTATTTTGCTTTGCACATGTCGGTCGGTCTGTCGGTCGGTTCGTCCACCAGGTGGTTTCCGATGATAACTCAAGAACGCTTTGGGCTAGGATCATGAAACTTCATAGGTACATTGATCATGACTTGCAGATGACCCCTATTGATTTTGAGGTCACTAGGTCAAAGGTCAAGGTCACAGTGACCCGAAATAGTAAAATGGTTTCGGGATGATAACTCAAGAACGCATACGCCTAGGATCATGAAACTTCATGGGTAGATTGATCATGACTCGCAGATGACCCCTATAGATTTTGAGGTCAAAGGTCAAGGTCACGGTGACCCAAAATAGTAAAATGGTTTCCGGATGATAACTCAAGAACGCATACGGCTAGGATCATGAAACTTCATGGGTAGATTGATCATTACTCGCAGATGACCCCTATTGATTTTGAGGTCACTAGGTCAAAGGTCAAGGTCACGGTGACCCGAAATAGTAAAATGGTTTTCGGATGATAACTCAAGAAAGCATATGCCTAGGATCATGAAACTTCATAGGTAGATTGATCATGACTCGCAGATGACCCCTATTGATTTTGAGGTCACAAGGTCAAGGTCACAGTGACCCGAAATAGTCAAATGATTTTCGAATGATAACTCAAGAATGCTTTTGCCTAGGATCATGACACTTCATAGGTACATTGATCGTGACTTGCAGATGACCCCTATTGATTTTCAGGTCACTAGGTCAAAGGTCGAGGTCACAGTGACAAAAGTCGTATTCACACAATGGCTGCCAGTACAACGGACAGCCCATATGTGGGGCATGCATGTTTTACAAACAGCCCTTGTTTCTATAGATTTCAGCAAGACCCACCAATGGATAATAGACATACAAGACCCCACTGTTGACATTATATGCTTACAGGCATTGAGGCAACTATACAGGAGTCAGAGCCTCTCATGATACAACAGGCCAGTGTTAACTGTGCTGATCAAATGCAATCTACAGGTTTCACTTTGGTTCTTTCAGAGTCCATGTCAACTGCTGACAGTGAAGAGCCAGGCAGTCTGACCCATGATAGGAGGGAGCCAAGTGAAGAGCCAGCCAGTCTGACCCATGATAGAAGGGAGCCAAGTGAAGAGCCAGCCAGTCTGACCCATGGTATTTCTATTATCATATAATAAAGGCCCACCTATTGATGATAAAGACATGACCCAACTGTAGACTATATATTCTAGTACAATTTTTTGTTGTCCAAGCCAATATATATTTATGCCACCCTTCGAAGAAGAGGGGGTATATTGCTTTGCTCATGTCGATCGGTCCGTCCGTCCACCAGGTGGTTGTCATACGATAACTCAAGAACGCTTGGGCCTAGGATCATGAAACATCATAGGTACATTGATCATGACTTGCAGATGACCCCTATTGATTTTGAGGTCACTAGGTCAAGGTCACGGTGATCGAAATTGTAAAATGGTTTCCGGATTATTACTCAAGAAAAGGTCAAGGTCACAGTGACCCGAAATAGTCAAATGATTTTCGAATGATAACTCAAGAACGCTTTTGCCTAGGATCATGACACTTCATAGGTACATTGATCGTGACTTGCAGATGACCCCTATTGATTTTCAGGTCACTAGGTCAAAGGTCAAGGTCACAGTGACAAAAGTCGTATTCACACAATGGCTGCCAGTACAACGGACAGCCCATATGTGGGGCATGCATGTTTTACAAACAGCCCTTGTTTCTATAGATTTCAGCAAGACCCACCAATGGATAATAGACATACAAGACCCCACTGTTGACATTATATGCTTACAGGCATTGAGGCAACTATACAGGAGTCAGAGCCTCTTATGATACAACAGGCCAGTGTTAACTGTGCTGATCAAATGAAATCTACAGGTTTCACTTTGGTTCTTTCAGAGTCCATGTCAACTGCTGACAGTGAAGAGCCAGGCAGTGTGACCCATGATAGGAGGGAGCCAAGTGAAGAGCCAGCCAGTCTGAGCCATGATAGAAGGGAGCCAAATCCTCAAGGTATAAATGCAATTATACCCCCACAAACAAAGTTTAGGGATGTATATAGGAGTGAACTTGTCGGTCGGTTCGTATTAAGTGTCCACCCTCTAATTCAAGTTGTTTTCATCTAATCTTCACCAAACTTGTCTGTTGGTCTGTCGGTCGGTCCGTCTGTATTAAGTGTCCGCTCTCTAATTCAAGTTGTATTCATCCGATCTTCGGTCAGATGTTGTATCTAGAGGATACCTAGGTGAAGTGTGAATATGGGTCATGCCGGATCAAAAACTAGGTCACGGGGTCACTTAGTGCGTTTTTAACATTGAGCATGGTTTGGGCTGTTTTTTGTGAAGACAACATGCAAAATATTTTGTGTTCATTAAGGCATTTATGCTTGCCATCTCATCTGTTATGAACAGTTTATTTGTGAAATGAGAGGATTAATACCCGAATAATCTACAACTACAAAAGATATTATTTAACTTTTGAGAATGATTTTATTATACCCCCACAAACGAAGTTTAGGGGGTTATATTGGAGTTAGCTTGTAGTGTTTCATCTAGAAAGGCAGAGAGGCATGGCGCATGACTTGAAAAAAAGGGCATTTTGCACGGAGATTCTCTTAAAAAGGGCGCATTGGGTGTTTTTGAAACTTTTAATCACAGCTTAAAACTTTGATTTAAACATTGTACATGTCATTTTTCGTGAGAAATTCTCGCGAAATGTGTTCTTAAAATACATAGCTATTGAGTAGACATGTGAATTTATTATTATATTTTTTGGAGAACATTCAAATCGGATGCAAAACACAAAAATGTTACTGATCACGGCGGCTCTAAACTGAAAGTAAACTTCATGGAGCAGGTCGTCATTAAATTACAAAATTTGCTATACGTTTTTTAAAATCGGCTCAGATTTATCTTGTAATAGACTGTACTTCGGAACTCTGCTAAGTACAAATGTAATTAAAATCTTTACCATTACGGCCCTTGTTACGTTACGACCCAGAATGTGGCTCATGAATTTGTTCGGGTCTCTAATGTATGTATTGATTTTCTTCTACATCAGTACCTCATCGAGACGTTCATAATAAAGGCCCACCTATTGATGATAAAGACATGACCCAACTGTAGACTATATATTCTAGTACAATTTTCTGTTGTCCAAGCCAATATATATTTATGCCACCCTTCGAAGAAGAGGGGGTATATTGCTTTGCTCATGTCGATCGGTCCGTCCGTCCACCAGGTGGTTGTCATACGATAACTCAAGAACGCTTGGGCCTAGGATCATGAAACATCAAAGGTACATTGATCATGACTTGCAGATGACCCCTATTGATTTTGAGGTCACTAGGTCAAGGTCACGGTGATCGATATTGTAAAATGGTTTCCGGATTATAACTCAAGAACGCATACGCCTAGGATCATGAAACTTCATGGGTAGATTGATCATGACTCGTAGATGAACCGTATAGATTTTGAGGTCACATGGTCAAAGGTCAAGGTCACAGTGACCCGAAATAGTCAAATGATTTTCGAATGATAACTCAAGAACGCTTTTGCCTAGGATCATGACACTTCATAGGTACATTGATCGTGACTTGCAGATGACCCCTATTGATTTTCAGGTCACTAGGTCAAAGGTCAAGGTCACAGTGACAAAAGTCGTATTCACACAATGGCTGCCAGTACAACGGACAGCCCATATGTGGGGCATGCATGTTTCACAAACAGCCCTTGTTTCTATAGATTTCAGCAAGACCCACCAATGGATAATAGACATACAAGACCCCACTGTTGACATTATATGCTTACAGGCATTGAGGCAACTATACAGGAGTCAGAGCCTCTCATGATACAACAGGCCAGTGTTAACTCTGCTGATCGAATGCAATCTACAGGTTTCACTTTGGTTCTTTCAGAGTCCATGTCAACTGCTGACAGTGAAGAGCCAGGCAGTCTGACCCATGATAGGAGGGAGCCAAGTGAAGAGCCAGCCAGTCTGAGCCATGATAGGAGGAAGCCAAGTGAAGAGCCAGCCAGTCTGACCCATGGTATTTCTGTTATCATAGAATAAAGGCCCACCTATTGATGATAAAGACATGACCCAACTGTAGACTATATATTCTAGTACAATTTGTCAGTAGATTGATCATGACTCGCAGATGACCCCTATTGATTTTGAGGTCACTAGGTCAAAGGTCAAGGTCACAGTGACCCGAAATAGTAAAATGGTTTCTGGATGATAACTCAAGAACGCATACGCCTAGGATCATGAAACTTCATGGGTAGATTGATCATTACTCGCAGATGACCCCTATAGATTTTGAGGTCAAAGGTCAAGGTCACGGTGACCCGAAATAGTAAAATGGTTTCCGGATGATAACTCAAGAACGCATACGGCTAGGATCATAAACTTCATGGGTAGATTGATCATTACTCGCAGATGACCCCTATTGATTTTGATGTCACTAGGTCAAAGGTCAAGGTCACGGTGACCCGAAATAGTAAAATGGTTTTCGGATGATAACTCAAGAAAGCATATGCCTAGGATCATGAAACTTCATAGGTAGATTGATCATGACTCGCAGATGACCCCTATTGATTTTGAGGTCACAAGGTCAAAGATCAAGGTCACGGTGACCCGAAATAGTAAAATGATTTTCGGATGATAACTCAAGAACGCTTTTGCCTAGGATCATGACACTTCATAAGTACATCGATCGTAACTCGCAGATGACCCCTATTGATTTTCAGGTCACTAGGTCAAAGGTCAAGGTCACAGTGACAAAAAACGTATTCACACAACGGCTGCCACTACAACGGACAGCCCATATGGGGGGCATGCATGTTTTCTATAGATTTCAGCAAGACCCACCAATGGATAATAGACATACAAGACCCCACTGTTGACATTATATGTTTACAGGCAGTGAGGCAACTGTTGAAGACACCCACAGTCTAGAATCTATACAGGAGTCGGAGCCTCTCATGATACAACATGCCAGTGTTGACTGTGCTGATCATATGCAATCTACAGGTTTCACTTTGGTTCTTTCAGAGTCCATGTCAACTGCTGACAGTGAAGAGCCAGGCAGTCTGACCCATGATAGGAGGGAGCCAAGTGAAGAGCCAGCCAGTCTGACCCATGATAGGAGGGAGCCAAGTGAAGAGCCAGCCAGTCTGACCCATGGTATTTCTGTTGTCATATAATAAAGGCCCATCTATTGATGATAAAGACATGACCCAACTGTAGACTATATATTCTAGTACAATTTTCTGTTGTCCAAGCCAATATATATTTATGCCACCCTTCGAAGAAGAGGGGGTATATTGCTTTGCTCATGTCGATCGGTCCGTCTGTCCACCAGGTGGTTGTCATACGATTACTCAAGAACGCTTGGGCCTAGGATCATGAAACATCATAGGTACATTGATCATGACTTGCAGATGACCCCTATTGATTTTGAGGTCAAAAGGTCAAGGTCACGGTGACCCGAAATAGTAAAATGATTTTCCGATGATAACTCAAGAACGCTTTTGCCTAGGATCATGACACTTCATAGGTACATTGATCGTGACTTGCAGATGACCCCTATTGATTATCAGGTCACTAGGTCAAAGGTCAAGGTCACAGTGACAAAAAACGTATTCACACAATGGCTGCCACTACAACGGACAGCCCATATGGGGGGCATGCATGTTTTCTATAGATTTCAGCAAGATCCACCAATGGATAATAGACATACAAGACCCCACTGTTGACATTATATGTTTACAGTCATTGAGGCAACTGTTGAAGACACCCACAGTCTAGAATCTGTACAGGAGTCAGAGCCTCTCATGATACAACATGCCAGTGTTGACTGTGCTGATCATATGCAATCTACAGGTTTCACTTTGGTTCTTTCAGAGTCCATGTCAACTGCTGCCAGTGAAGGGCCAGCCAGTCTGACCCATGATGAAATGAGGCAGCCAAATCCTCAAGGTATGAACTAAATTTGAAGACGGGTTTCTCTGCATTTTCTATCATTATGTGACAGAGTCTTATGTCATGACTGTATTAAAGTAAATGAGTAGTCCAAGTCAAGTGTGATGCTCTAGACGACCTCCTCTGTGATCTACAGGGTTACAACAATGTGCTTGTAAAAGTCCTTGTAAAGTACAAAGTAGGCAGTTTGCTATGAAAGTTAATGTTTAGTACTTGTTCTTCCAAGAAATGATAGTTCTGCAAACTGTCAGTTCTTATATGTGTGAAAAATTGTTTTAAACTGGTGTTAAAACAGTTTCAGTTAGTTCATTTTACCTCCTAACATGTTCAGGTTTTGTGCATTTTTATCAGGAAAACCTTGCTCTACAATATTCAATCATTGTATCACTTGCAGTGTTCTGCTGTGAAATTTTACTGTTGGGGACCCTTTAGGATTACAAAAGTGGGGACAAAAAGAAAAAATATGGGGACACAGAAATATTTTTGTAGCAGAATTAAATGTGTGGAAACTAATAACCTTTAACTTGAACTTTTAAACGTGCTTAAACTTCTTACAGTCAGGTTGTAACATTGTTATTAAAACTGGAACATTCAAAAAACTTTTTAACACTGTCAAACAGTTGTCAACATATTTACAAAACTTTGAAAAAATTTATGGTCATTGGACTCCGCATGTCAAAGTACTTGTTCGATAATTAGAAATACCGATAGTAAAGGCGTTTTCTTTTTTGCTTTATGCACAATCTGCATGTCATTTTGTTGTTGTCAAACAGTGACCAAGGACATTTTTGAAGCCAATTTTCTTGGAATGTACGTTTAGGGGCAGACTTTTTTCGTAATTGCTAAACGATGTTGGGACTTGGGAAGACTCTGTTGGGTTGTTAATATTATTGTCATATTTTCTAATTTTACTTGCCGGAGGAAAAAAAAAAAATGGATTTTGTTTTCTTTGGCCTGTCACTTTAAGCCATTTTGATAGGTTCGGAAATTTCCTTGATATCTGATTGGTTGTTATAATCTCAACTTACCAATGAAATAGAGTGTTAATATTAAATAAATTACCCATTGGCTGCGAAATGACGTCATGTCCAATGAAATAGTTTGTTCTGGTTACACATTCACTCGATTACTTTACCGACTTACAAATTGAATCGATTAGTTTTTATTTCTAATTCATGTGCGCCCGCGGACCCATATACAGAAAACGGGTGGGGACAAATATTTGTTTTTTGCGACAATAACACAAGGGCGCATCCACGGCAGAACACTGACTTATGTTGATACTTTGTGTGCAAGGATCAATTCAGTAGAAAAGTCAACAAAATAAAGGGCTTACAGTCACTGAACAAATGAGTTTGCTGCTTAGAGTGTATATTTTTCCCAAAAATATTTGAAAATTTCCCCTCTTGGAAGTGTAGTTCAATTTTAATCAATACCTCGTTTAAATAATTCACAGAAAAGCCAAAAAATGTTGATCTTTGAACATAAACATAACATGTTGATGACAAAAAAAGTTGGAATAATGTTTTTCTCTCTGTGTATGGTGAATTATGGTGTTACAACTTGATTTTGTATGTTACTTGCTTAGCATTGAAATTTCCCCTTTTACACGTGAATTATCCCCCTCTCAGGGGACCCGACCCCTTTTCCCCAAAACTGAAAAAAACACTGACATGATACTCATTGCTATTTTATTTTTTATATCTATTCTTGTTTTAGGGACAGGGACAAGAAAAGGAATGAAACGAAAGTGGGCCAGCGAAGAGAACATATGTTTCATGAACTTTTTTAGAGATGAATTAAGAGAAAAAAAAATGCCATCTGGCTCAAAAATAATGGGGTCCCTAAAAATACTTACCGGAAGAACAGTGGCCCAGATAAGGGCAAGGGTCCATAACATTATTATGGAAAAACAAAAATGGAAAAAGAATTGTTGAACTGTGGAATATGTTTATGCCCCTGGTAGGGTGGCATATAGCAGTTGAACTGTCCGTCAGTCAGTCAGTCTGTCCATCTGGCCGAAAACTTATATGGCCATAACTTTTTCAATATTGAACATAGCAACTTGATATTTATACCCCTATTACAATTGGTAATGGGGGCTATATAGGAGTCACGTTTGTCGGTCTGTCCCGATATTTCATCCGATATTCACCAAACTTGGTCAGTAGTTGTATGTAGATAATGTCTAGATCAAGTTTGAGTATGGGTCATGCCAGGTCAAAAACTAGGTCATGGGGTCACTTAGTATGTTTTAAACTGTAAGTTTGTACGGACCATAGCTATATTATTTATCGTTACATTTTTAAATGACTCGGTACATTTGTTCACCATCATGGAACGGTGTGTCGCGTTAAAAGAAATTACGTCAATATCTCAAAGGTCAAGGTCACACTTGGGAGTTCAAAGGTCAAATGCTTGTCCGGGCCATAGCTTTGTTTTTTATTGTGAGATTTTAAAATCATTTGGCACATTTGTTCACCATCATTGAACAGTGTGTCGGGCGAAAGAATTACGTCGATATTTCCAAGAACAAGGGCACAATTTGAGTTTAAAGGTAAAAAATGGCCATAATTGAGCTTGTCTGGGCAATAACTATGTTGTTTATTGTGCGATTTTAAAATCGTTGGCTCTTTTGTTCACCATCATTTGACAGTGTGTCGCGCGAAAGAATTACGTCGATATCTTCAAACTCAAAGTTGTAGTTTTAGTTCAAAGGTCAAAAATGGCAATAAATTATCTTGTCTGGGCCATAAATATGTCATTCATTGTAAGATTTTAAAATAACTCTGTACATCAATTTTGTTCAAAGTCATTGGAAGGCTTGTCATGTGAAACAATTCAAGAGTTCAAAGGTCAAAATGGCTATAAATGATAATGGCATAATGATTCTTAAAAAATCGCCATAAATTGTATTATCTTGTTTTGTGAAGACAGCATACAAAATAGTCTGTGTCAATGCGTTATGTGGGGGTATATGTCACGTCTGTGACAAAGCTCCAGTTGGCATGCATGTGCATCTTGTGAAGCTGCACATATTGAGTGGTGAAAAGTGAAGGTCAAGGTAATCCTTCAAGGTTAAATGTTAAATATATTGCTTCTGTCCGTCCGTCTGAAAACTTTAAAATTGGCCATAACTTTTGAGCTCACCTGAGTGCAACATGCTCATGGTGAGCTTTTGTGATTGCCTTTTGTCCGTTGTGCGTTGTATGTCGTCAACATTTTGCCTTGTGAACACTCTAGATGCCACATTTATTGTCTGATCTTCATGAAATTTTGCAGAACATTTGTCACATTGATACCTCGACTGAGTTCGAAACTGGGTCATGCTGGGTCAAAAATTAGGTCACTAGGTCAAAAAAACAACAAAAAAACTTGTGAACACTGTAGAAGTCCAATCTTCATGTAACTTTGTCAAAATGTTTGTCTAAATGATATTTTGGTTTAGTTAAAAATTGGTTCCGGTCCGTTGAAAAACATGGCCGCCAGGGGCGGGGCAGTTTTCCTTATATGGCTATAGAGAAACCTTGTGAACACTTTAGAAGTCAAAATGTTTGCCTAATCATCATGAAACTTGGTCAAAACATTGGTTTTATTTATATTTTGGACGAGTTTGAAAATGGTCCAGATCAGTGAAAAAACATGGCCGCCAAGGGGCGGGGGAGTTTTCCTTATGTCTTTAGTTAAACATTGCTAACACTCTAGAGGCCACATTTATTGTCCATTCTTCATGAAATTTGGTCCGAAGTTTGGTCTCAATGATATCTTAGACGAGCTGAAAATGGTTACGTTTGCTTGAAAAACATGGCTGCCAAAGGGCGGGGCATTTTTCCTTATATGGCTATATATGGCTATAGTAAAATCTTGTTAACACTCTTGAGGCCACATTTATTTTCCGATCTTCATGAAACTTGGTCAGAATATTCATACCAAAAAATATCGTAGACAAGTTAAAAAATGATGCTGGTTGGTTGAAAAACATGTCCGCCAGGGGGTGGGGCATTTTACCTTATATGGCTATAGTAAAACTTTGTTAACACTCTATAGGCCACATTTATTTTCTTATCTTCATGAAACTTGGTCAGAAGATTTGTCCTAATGATATCTTGGATTAGTTCAAAAATAGTTTCGTTTGCTTAAAAAACATGGCCACCAGGGGGCGGGGCATTTTTCCTAATATGGTTATGTATCATGCTTTACTAAAACATTGTAAACACTCTGTAGGGCACATTTATTTTCCGATTATTATGAAACTTGGTCAGATGATTTGTCCTAATGATATCTTGGATGAGTTCAAAAATGGTTCTAGTTGGTGGAAAAACATGGCCACTAAGGGGGCGTGGCATTTTTCCTTATATGGCTAAAGTAAAACCCTGTTAAAACTCTAGAAGCCATATTTATTGTACGATCATCATGACACTTTGTCAGAAGATTTGTCCCAATGATATTTGGACAAGTTTGAAATTGGTTCCAGTTGCTAAGAAAAACATGGCCACCAGTGGGCGGGGCATTTTTCCTTATATGGACTTATGAATCTTCTTGAAACTTTGTCAGTATATTAGTTTAAATGATATCTTGGATGTGTTTTTCACGTTGACATTTGAAGCTTTAACTTTGTATGATTCTAAATATGTGTCAATGCTGTCAGTTGAATTTTGAAATATGAAGTTTTACATTTTTTGTAGATTAAATAATTTGTAAAATGTTGCAGTTTCGTCAATCAGTTTTATAAGATATTGAGCTTTAAATATGATGCAGATTGTAAGATTCTTAATATCTTTCAATATTGTGGATAAGTTTTTGAGATATCAAGCTTTGAGTTTTATGCAAATTGTATGATTTTAAAATGTTTTAATGGTGTTGATCAGTGTAATGAAGATTGCATAATTTTTATGTTTTAATTCTGTCTATTGGTTTTCAAAATGAAAGACTTTGATTTTGTAAGTGCACTTTTATCTCCTGAAAGATTCTTTTCTAGTGTTTAGTTTATATTTTAAGGCTGTTTGCAAACTCGAAGTGAAAACAGTTCTATTACAATTTGGTAAGGACATGACATTGCATATCTGATTTTAAAATGTACTTTGCTGGCAACGTGTAATTTTCTGAAATGTCTTAGTAAGACTGTTGTTTGCAATCAAAAGGTCTGTGCTTCAAATACAGGGTAATGCATGTTTTTTGTCCAAATTTATGGCGATTCAGACATTGTTCTATGTAAATTTGGGGTTTGCTTGAAGGTTCAGTCTATTTTTATGTCCCTCACTATAGTAGTGGGGGACATATTGTTTTTGTCCTGTCTGTTGGTTGGTTGGTTGATCTGTTTACGCCAACTTTAACATTTGCAATAACTTTTGCAATATTGAAGATAGCAACTTGATATTTGGCATGCATATGTATCTCATAGAGCTGCACATTTTAATTTTCTGAAAGGTCAAGGTCAGAGGTCAAATATATGTGGCCAAAATCTCTCATTTTATGAATACTTTTGCAATATTGAAGATAGCAACTTCATATTTGGCAAGCATGTGTATCTCATGGAGCTGCACATTTTGAGTGGTGAAAGGTCAAGGTCATAATTCAATGTCATAGGTCGAATATATGGCTTCAAAGCGGCGCAGTAAGGGGGATTGTGTTTTACGAACACAGCTCTTGTTGTTAACTGCCTTTTTAGTCCCTTACCAGTGTTTCACTAAAGTCCGTGTACTTTGGACTCATTTCAAGTTGACATTTGAAGCTTGAACTTTGTATGATTCTAAATATGTGTCAATGCTGTCGGTTGAATTTTGAAATATGAAGTTTTTCATTTTTTGTAGATTAAATAATTTGTAAAATGTTGCAGTTTCGTCAATCAGTTTTATAAGATATTGAGCTTTAGTTATGATGCAGATTGTAAGATTCTTAATATCTTTCAATATTGTGGATAAGTTTTTGAGATATCAAGCTTTGAATTTTATGCAAATTGTATGATTTAAAATGTTTTAATTTGTTGATCAGTGTACTGAAGATTGTATACTTTTTATATGTTATAATTCTGTCTATTGGTTTTCAAAATGAAAGACTTTGATTTTGTAAGTGCACTTTTATCTCATTATGCCCCCCTTCGAAGAAGAGGGGGTATATTGCTTTGCTCATGTCGGTCGGTCTGTCGGTATGTCAGTTTGTCGGTCCGTCCACCAGGTGGTTGTCAGACGATAACTCAAGAACGCTTGGGCCTAGGATCATAAAACTCCATAGGTACATTGATCATGACTCGCAGATGACCCCTATAGATTTTGAGGTCACTAGGTCAAAGGTCAAGGTCACGGTGACCCAAAATAGTAAAATGGTTTTTGAATGATAACTCAAGAACGCATACGCCTAGGATCATGAAACTTCATGGGTAGATTGATCATGACTCGCAGATGACCCCTATTGATTTTGAGGTCAAAGGTCAAGGTCACGGTGACCCAAAATAGTAAAATGGTTTCCGGATGATAACTCAAAAATTCATACGCCTAGGATCATGAAACTTCATGGCTAGATTGATCATGACTTGCAGATGACCCCTATTGATTTTTAGGTCACTAGGTCAAAGGTCAAGGTCACGGTGACCCGAAATAGTAAAATGGTTTTCAGATGATAACTCAAGAACGCATATGCCTAGGATCATGAAACTTCACAGGTAGATTGATCATGACTCACAGATGACCCTTATTGATTTTGAGGTCACAAGGTCAAGGTCACGGTGACCCGAAATAGTAAAATGATTTTCGGATGATAACTCAAGAACGCTTTTGCCTAGGATCATGACACTTCATAGGTACATTGATCGTGACTCACAGATGACCCCTATTGATTTTCAGGTCACTAGGTCAAAGGTCAAGGTCACAGTGACAAAAAACGTATTCACACAATGGCTGCCACTACAACGGACAGCCCATATGGGGGGCATGCTTGTTTTACAAACAGCCCTTGTTAAAGATTCTTTTCTAGTGTTTAGTTTATATTTTAAGGCTGTTTGCAAACTCGAAGTGAAAACAGCTCTAGTACAATTTGGTAAGGACATGACATTGCATATCTGATTTAAAAATGTACTTTGCTGGCAACGTGTAATTTTCAGAAATGTCTTAGTAAGTAAGACTGTTGTTTGCAATCAAAAGGTCTGTGCTTCAAATCCAGGAAAATGCATGTTTTTTGTCCAAATTTATGTCAATTCAGACATTGTTCTGTGTAAATATGGGGTTTGCTTGTAGGATCAGTCTATTTTTATGTCCCCCACTATAGTAGTGGGGTTTATAGTAGTGGGGACATGTTGTTTTTGCTCTGTCGGTCTGTTGATTGGTTGGTTGGTCTGTTTATGCCAACTTTAACATTTTGCAATATTGAAAGTAGCAACTTGATATTTGGCATGCAAATGCATCTCCTGAAGCTGCACATTATTATTGGTGAAAGGTCAAGGTCATCCTTCAAGGTCAGAGGTCAAATATATGTGGCCAAAATCGCTCATTTTATGAATTCTTTTGCAATATTGAAGATAGCAACTTGATATTTGCCAAGCATGTGTATCTCATTGAGCTGCACATTTTGAGTGGTGAAAGGTCAAGGTCATCCTTCAAGGTCAGAGGTCAAATATATGTGGCCCAAATCGCTTATTTTATTAATACTTTTGCAATATTGAAGATAGCAACTTGAAATTTGGCATGCATGTGTATCTCATGGAGCTGCAAATTTTGAGTGTTGAAAGGTCAAAGTCATCCTTCAAGGTCAGAGGTTAAATATATGTGGCCCAAATCGCTTATTTTATGAATACGTTTGCACTATTGAAGATAGCAACTTGATATTTGGCATGCATATGTATCTCATAGAGCTGCACATTTTGAGTGGTGAAAGGTCAAGGTCATCCTTCAAGGTCAAATATATGGGTCAAAATTGCTCATGTTATGTTACTTCTGCAATATTGAAGCTAGCAATTTTATATTTGACATGCATGTGTATCTCATGGAGCTGCACATTTTGAGTGGTGAAGGGTCAAGGTCATCCTTCAAGGTCAAACGTTATATACGGGGACATTGGGTTTCACAAACGCATCTTGTTGTGTATGTAATTAATTTTGCTTAATTTTTGTGATCCCCCGCCAACAGCGGAGGGATATTAATTTGGCATTGTCCGTCTTTCCGTCTGTCCGTCCGGCACTTTTGTGTCCAGAACCATATCTTGGAAGTGCTTTAGCAGATTTCATTGAAACTTGGTACGAGTATATATATATGGATAAGAGGATGATGCACGCCAAATGGCATTGTACATCCTTGATTAATAGCGGAGTTATGACCCTTTGTATTTGAAAAAAATGCTTTTTTTGTGTGTCCAGAGCCATAACTTGTATCCAGAAGTATAATGGCGGGGGATATCAATTCAACGAATTTGCTTGTTAAATCAGTTTTTATTTTCATGATAATCATTTAGTTCGTACTGCAACTTATGATGGATTGTTACTACTATCTCCAATTATTTGTTTGTCATGGGTCCGTCACCATTTATCTCTTATATAATACTTGAATTGAGCATTTCACAATCTGACAATCATGCATATCATTTATTAGTTTCATAATAAAACGTCTGACAAGGGTCAGATAATTTTAACATATATTGTTGTTATAATTTGTCATGTGTTGTATGAATAAATGACACTTCCATGATAGAGAAAATTTAAATATATTTTTAGAGACATTTGTAAAATGAAAATGAAATAACTATACATTTTACAGTGGCTAGTCGTACGGCTAGACAAGAGGCTAGCCGCACGGCCCCGTACGGGTAGACAATAGGTTTGCCGTACGGCTCTGTACGTATAGCCTTTCCTATGGATATTGTCTAAGTTAAAGACAACCATTTTCAGTGAACTGATAAATTGCCTGTATGAAACCATATATTTATCCATTGTCTGAACGACAATTAAATTATTTGTGTGACTCCATTTCTGAGAAGTACCTTGGCCGTCATTGAATTTCATAATATCGATGCCGCAACTAATTAAAACAGTTTTCACTCCTTACATAGGAAAGTCGTCTTATTAAAGAATCAAATTAGAAACCGATTTAAATTATGTGTGTGTAAGTCAATTTCTAGAACGTAACTTTGACGGCTGTCGTCATTAAATTTCAAAATATCGATGCCGCAACTCTTTAATACAGGTTTTTCACGCCTTAGGAACGTCGACTAATTAATGAATCAAATAAGCAACCGTATGACATGAAAGGAAGCCGTGAAAGATGACGAATTTTTAAAGCGAGATTATACGATTTTTTCAAATATTTATTAATTTACATAAAATGTGTATAAAAAAAAACAACTTATTAAACATATATTTGAACATAAACTTAAATAAAAGTTAAGAAGAACATGTGTCGATATATGCAAAATAAGCCAGATATTAAATTCTGAAATCGAAAATTCATGTACAGTCGAATTCGCCAGCATGTAAATCGTGCATGTACGATGTGAATCTAAATTTAGTTTAACGGTTCATTTTTAGTGTGAGCGTCAGCTAACGCTAATGTTTTTGCAAATCGGTATGTGCGTAGAAGCCTTAAAGGGGCCTTTTCACAGATTTGACATGTTTTGAAGTTTGTCATTAGATGCTTTATATTGATGAATGTAAACATTGGATTTTTAACGCTCCAGAAAAAAAATCAAAAATAAAATTTAAAAATGGAAAAAAGTAGCCCGTACAAGGGCTCGAACCAGTGACCCCCGGAATCCTGGAGTAAAAAACGCTTTAGCCTAATGAGCTATCCTGCCAAGCATACATGAGAGGTGTATTCTATACCTGATATAAGCAATCTTCGTAGTTTCACAAATTTAAACGATAACAACAGAACTCTCCAAATTATTCAATCGTTTCGCGTTGCAACGCTCTATAATTTTTAGGTTTTTAAATCGTGAAAAGATGCATATAATGGCTATATTAGACCATGGTTAATGTTCAGTAATACTGATTCCTCACAAATATCATAACTAAAACGAAAATTTGCGAATCTGAAACAACTATTTTCAATTTTGTCAATTTACCAAACCGTGAAAAGATCCCTTTAACTATGACATGGAAAGACAACCACTGTCCGTTGCAGCAGACTACACATTCTACTAGCGTCTGCTAGGAAAGATAACCACCACATTTGCCTGTTTATAGTCCACCACTCACTGGTGCACTGCAGTTGGTGTATATGAGTAATAGAGTTTAACAGCTTGTAAGACGATATTGGCCAGTCTAGTGTTTATCATTGAAAATCTGCACATACTGGCTGCTTTCAGAGAAAACAGGGCTTAATGCATGTCAAATAAGATAAGCCTGTGCATACTGATAAGCTTGTGCAATGCAAACACGCTAAACAAGGACGACATGTCTTATTTTATAATGTTTAAAGGGTCTCTTGTACTGGGATGACAATTTATGCATAAGCATTTAGCCCTGTTTTCCCAAAACGAAGCTAAAAATTTATTTTTTATTAATGATTTAAAAAAAAAACATCTGAACCTGTGCTTTAAGACACACTCTTTATAATTTTGAATGGATTGTGTCCATTCAAAACTTGCAATATAAAAAGCTATAACATAATTTTTTAAACTGAGTTGCGTCTAAACTTATACAACAACGAACACCTACAGTGACGTCAGCGCTTTGATAAATTCCTGCAACCATTTATTCGCCACACGAACACTAACTAAAAATACGAATGCTTCAGTTATAGGCTACTATTCCATCTGTCCGCAACCGCATATCCGCATCCGCAAAAAATAAAACAAGTAGAAATGCACTGCACTTATTCCATTCATCCGTATCCGCACGCGAATAGGCGTCCGCAATAGAACGCTCAAGTGAGCATTCTTGGGCTACTATTCCATCTATCTGTAAATGTATCCGTATCCGCAAAATATACGGACGCTATATTCCATTTATCCGCATACGTCGAACGTATCTTTATTTTTGTATATGGATAAAACTAAAAATTATAATTATTGAGATAATTATAATGAAGGACAAGCTGCTAAGCGTGAATTTAAGTAGATATAAGGTACAAATCATCGTTCTGTCCGTAAAAGGATACAAATGGTAAATACCTGAAACATCTTCTTTTAGTGCCTTGGCTATGATTTTCCATACATTTAAACTTTAAAGTATAATCAGAGTCACGATATGCAGAACTGCGTTGGATGTATAATTCCGGGTATTTTTTCACGAATTCGAGAGATTTTCAGTTTATTTTTTAGATGACAGCTACTCTCATCGTGCTAAATGCCGTCCGTATCTCGTCCGCATCCGTTTGCGGATAAATGGAATATAGCGTCCGTATAACGATTTTGCGGATACTGACGCGGATACGGATGCGGATGCGGATTGGTGGAATACTAGCCTTATTTTAGGAAAATATGTACGAAATATCTTCGTCACAATCGGCTCGGGCGCTTATTTGTCTTTGCTGCATATTACTGATTAACAGCACTAAATGACAATTCTATACTTTATAAGCCGTACGGCTAGACAATCTCAATAGGAAAGGCTATAATACGTACAGCGCCGTAAGGCTAGCCTATTGTCTAGCCGTACGGGGCCGTACGGTTAGCCTCTTGTCTAGCCGTACGGGACTGTACGACTAGCCACTGCCTTTAGTTATTGGAGGTTCTTATGTATTATACCCAGTCGCAAGTGGTATAGGCTATACTCAAATCTTTTCGTCCGTCTGTTATTGGATACTGTGATGGGTTATGTATCACATTCAATGTTGTTTTTTTTTGTTTATAAGACAAAATCAGATTTTTTTTTCAAAATACCTTCCTTTTAACTAATTTGAAAGCATTTTTACAGGTCCATTCTTGCGAAGCAATAATGCAAGTTAAAGAACTGGTTTTACAAGTCCCTATTCGATATTTATGACATAACTATGACTAAAATCTTCAGAATAGTTCAAAGCACGAAATGAATATCTTTCTGTTGGACATGAGGAAGTGGACCGAATATCGATGACTGGATCATTTTCCACGAAGGCACATAAAACTACAGTAATGTTCCGCTACTTTCAGCTTGGTCTTAATAGCATGTCGGACTTCATAATTAACAGGGTATTTTGTTCTTTATTCAATACTTTGGGACCATGCAATCTTGAAAAATTGCAATTTACAGTGTTCAATGTGGTCTTAATAGCGGTACTCTTCTTGTACTAGGAATCGCTGCGTGTTTTAGTCATTATCTTTGAAATCCTTTTCGAAGCTATCATAAAAAACATTTATACTCGTGTCACGCCAGAGTGACATCACGTCAGGTTTAAACACAATAAGTAAATACATATTGTTATAACGTTTAAATATTCGTTTGACTTCTATTTTTCATTTCAATTTAATAATCCTATAAATGTTTTGTTTTTGGTTGTCATATCTATTTACCATTAACGATCCGCAACTGTTTTACCTTTACGTATCTTTGCAATGAAACTGTTATAGCGACAACTGTTTCATTATAGCTGCTTGCATCACACGGACACCACTGTTATATAATTCAATGATTTCTACAAGGATGATTCTATCCTACATTATCTCAATTGTTTAACCAAGGACATTGTGCTTTTAAAAGTTCCGGCGACTACAAAATCACGCAACAGGAGAAAATAACACGATACGTAGTCAAATAATGCAAAAATTCAAAAAAATATTAAAATAACATTAAACACATATTTAGTTCACCATTGTGTCATTCCCTCTGTAAAATGAATTCGACTCAAAATGTTATTAAATGTATAATGCAAGGAAACCATGCAGAGCGATTCATGCATAGGCCACACAAATACAAACACATCTGATCGTGAGGATTTAATATATAAAGTTTGAGGTCGAGAAGATCTTAACCACAATTCTAATGCGAGTGTCGCAAGATATAACTATGCTCAAGGCCAACTCATTTTTTAGCAAACAATGTTTCGTATTTCAAGTGACACTATCTCAGGGACCCGGTATGTCGGTATCAAGTATCACAGAGTATACATATATAAAAAAATAATTGGGTCATGGGGACCCAGATACGAGGTTTAAAGTAAAAAAATGTATATGTTATTTGTCTGCAGAAATAACTAGATATATTAAGTTTCGAGTTATATATAGGTTGTTGAAGGTAATTCGCATAAAACACGCTATTTTTCAGTTGGATACTAGCATGGGAAAGGGAAGTACCCAACACTCCGGAAATATATCACAGACCCTATAGTTAACCCAGTATGAGTATATATATATATATATATATATATATATATATATATATACTCAACCGATCAAGGTACGTGTATCACAAGTAGACAAAACTCATACAAAACTATACCGGCTCGTAAACAAATATTCAAATTGTATGCCCCCGGTAGGGTGGCATATAGCAGTTGAACTGTCCGTCAGTCAGTCTGTGCGTCCGTCCGTCCGAAAACTTAAATGGTCATTACTTTTTTCAATATTGAACATAGCAACTTGATATGTGTCATACATGTGCATCTCATGGAGCTGCACATTTTAGTGGTGAAAGTCAAAGTCAAAGTCATCCTTCAAGGTCAAATGTCAAATATATGGCGTCTGTCCGTCCGTCCGAAATCTTTAACATTGGCCATAACTATTTCAATATTGAAGATAGCAACTTGATATTTTGCATGCATGTGCATGTGTATCTCATGAAGCTGCACATTTTGAGTAGTGAAAGGTGAAGGTCAAGATCATCCTTCAAGGTAAAATGTCAAATATATGGCGTCTGTCAGTCCGTCAGTCAACTTAAACTTTTTATGCCCCTGAAGGGTGGCATATAGTTTTTGAACTGTCTGTCTGTTCGTCCGTCAGTCCGTCCGTTCATTTGTCCGTCCGTCCGAAAACTTTAACATTGCTTATAATTTTTGCAATATTGAAGATATGTGGCATGCATGCGTATCTCGTGGAGATGCACATTTTGAGTGGTGAAATGTCAAGGTCATCCTTCAAGGTCAAAGGTAAAATATATGGCTTCAACCCGGCAAAGTAGGGGGCATTGTGTTTCACAAACACAATGCCCCTACTTTGCCGGGTTGAAGCCATTGACACAGCTGAGAAGGTGATTTCGCTTTAGTGAAAATTTTGACGGACGACGAAGAAAGACCGATCACATTAACTAGCCCTGAAATTGATCTACAAATAGCCCAATTTTGTGTCTCATTTTAATAATTTTCCATTTCCTCATAAACGAATCATTTGACCATTCAAAAAAAAAAGATCGAATTGCATAATGAACATTTATTTCAAACATGTACTATATACATGTACACTAGAGTTTCAGGAACAGAAAATCAAGTAAGAAAATACAAAATAAACATATCATATATTTGTCCCCGTGTAAATATTAAATATAAGATTAACAACAGTCATTTCGTTTAAAATATTGACGTTTGAAATAAAATGTTTATAAATCTTTTGAAAGAACCATATTTTGAAAGGAACATACCACAATTTACGAGGATTTCATAACTAAATGACCGCCATGTTTTCAAACAATAAGTGACGTTTCATTCATTCTTTTGCAAACTAACAATGAAATGAAGAACATGATTAATCTGTTTTTGCCAAGTTTGCAATGTCTTTAAATGTGTACAACAATATGAGTGAATTTATTTTAGCAAAAAAGAAACAACGTTTAACTACTTTATGATCAATTCCAATAACAAGAATGTCAATTTTTTGTTGATCTTCGACACATTATAAATAAAATTCGAAACGAAACTTACTTGAACTAACTTAACGATTAAATTTGCAAAATATAACCACTTTTCTTTTTTAAGCATATATTTTTGCATATGTAATTAGTAACCATCCAATATTTAAGTCAAGGCCAAGAACAAAGAAGTCGCACTTTCAATCGATTCAGGAGTTGGCAGTTGCTCCCGCTGCATTTCAAACACATGTTCTAGGACGGGTATGAAATCGTCTTTTCACCCAAACTGCGGTTTCTTTACAAAGTATCTCTCTGGAATACGATCACTGGTTTCCAATTCGCAAGAAAGCCGAATTAAAAACTCTCGGGTTCCATACGCCTCAAGCTGCTAGTACATTACCGTCGATATCCCATGTGTCTTTGCTGCCGAATCCGATGAGAATTCCGTAGATGGGTAAAATAGTTCAGATCATGTTGTATTTATGGTATGAAACAGAATCTCAAGCATTCTAAATGCACAGGATCATCAATCCGTAGCAAGCCGCTGTCTACCATATCCTTAAAATAGTTCCTCCTCGAACCCTGAGTATATGCGTGGATTACGCTTGCTTTGAATGCCTCATGCCTACGGTAATTCAGTCTTATTTGTTTCAAATATGGGACATGATTGTTCGTTAGGATCTTGAATTCGTCCATCGGTCGAAGGACGAAAAAGACGAAAATTAATGTCTGACGAATAATAATGGTTTTACAGTACCACTTAGACACAACTCTGCAATATAAAAAAGTTGTGAGTCGTTAAACACACGTTTAGCATGAATTAGTTAAGGAGAAATATCTAAATGAATCAATCGAGATTTAAGCTCTCTCAATGCTCATAAAACCCAACGAACACATTAATATGTATTGTTTGCAAACAGTGTATGTTATTTTTACGTTTATACCAAGCATTCCTGCTGTAGAAATGGACTGTCTGGGGTCTTGCGTGTTTCGAAAGAATATACAATACACTAAAATTCTGTATGACTCCCGGAAGTCATGAACCAATGTTGCAATAATGTGATGATGTCAAAATTTTATGACGACATGATATGAAAAAGGTGTCATGGCGCAAAAAATAACTCATCTTGTCGACTAAAACTATGATGGCAAGTCATTTTCACAAGAGCATGACGCCAAAAATTATGTAGATTTGTCGACTTAGATCATGTCGACCAAATATATTTTCGGGAAAAGCCGGACACATTTACGTCGAGACTTCAACTTAATGTCGTTATGACGAGTAAAATTAAGGTGGGAAAAGCTACAAAACTATGTCAACATACCATGTTATTTCACAGTAAGTTGATATAAATTATTCCGGCATGACCACATTATTGGGGTGTACCATATACGTTTCCGTAGTTTTGAATGTTGAAGGATTTTAATATAGCTTACCTTGTTGTTTCTATATTGTACCTGTTGAATATCACAGACCTCCGAGGTCTTCATGAGTACAATAATACATAATTTTCAACATCTTCCAATTCTCTACCATAATCAGTAAAAAAATAAAAGTGAACTTTACCATTCGAAAGGCAAATACAATCACCAATGGTTTGAGTATAAATGCTTGATAAATATTAGACGTGTTGATGTTTTTTCATGACATAAATCATATCAATTTCAAACGAAACCAATTGTTCATTAGAAACGCTAACATCTTTATTTTTAATCTTAGTCATAGTTTTTCTATTATGTTATCCTCAATTCCTGGAATTTTGATCCGTATTTTAACTGATTGGCAAACACATACATAAGTTTTCCAAGTCCTTGATGACATAATAAAAATGATGAAATTCGAATGCGTTGCTAATTAATCGTTAAATGTCTCTGCGGTATAAGTGTGCCAAAAAATAGCCCCAAGTATCTATACATTTGTTATACTTGGTTTCATATAGCGTATGTTGAACAGTGCTAAATTGCAAACGAGCCCATTTAACAAATTATAAGTCATACATATAAACGCTTCAGATTAATACACAACGTTTCAAAAGCTTTTGTTAAAATGGGTTGTTGGGTCGTGCTCATTTACTTGCGTATCACTAACAGTGTATAACACCGAAATGTGAATTACATATTTCGAGATTAAATAAAAATAATACTTATCTGTTTTCATCAAACGCTATCGTAAACAACGTGGACGAAATATTGAGAGATACACTGGTTTGAAAGATAAATAACAATATCGATATCGCCTTGCCATATGCCATTAATAGTTATATTTAGATATCGCATTTTCACCGCAATTACCTACAAATGTAATTCTACATGATCGATATACACAAACATAGCCCATATTTGAAATCGATTATAAGACAATTTATTATCTAAAAAATATAAGTGACTCATGCTTTCAAAATCAAAGACATTACAAAAGCAAGCTTGAATCATTCTAACCCGAATATCGCGGTTTGTCTAAAACGTTATATGATTTCTAACTTCCATCGTGTATTGAGTTGTATTTATTGAAACAACGAACAATTGACATTTGAACTATAATGCATAAATTGAAATAGAACATGAAAAATGAGAATACATATAATACCGATTATTACTTTCCGGACAATATCAAGAATAAAGTGTGTGGAAAGAAATCGACCGTTTCTTGATACAAAGTACATTATGTATGTAAGTACCTTCAATTTGATCACATGTGATGTAACGATTGAAATCGTTATCGGTTATTCCAGAAATAGTATTGACATTGAAAAGCAAAAATATTGCATGCATAAAGCATTTGGATGCATCTGATTTCATTATATATATTTAATAGGCAGCAATGTACTAGGTGTGGTGTCCGCCACACGATAAGGAGGTCTCGGGTAAGAGCCACTATCTGGTAGCGCTCCCAAGGCGTTTGTGTTATGAGAAACATCTAGAGTGTTTCTATATGACATTATAGGCGTTCAATTCAGTCGAGCTAAATTTAATAGGTTGATACTAATACTTGAGTTTCCTCCGATCTTAAATCATTCAATGTAACAGCTCACAGGCCCTGTCTAGATGTTCGTGCTTACCTCGTAAACCTAGCGTGCTTTCTGTTACTTATTAAAATATTTCTGTGTATGACTCTTTTGTTTTCAAGCAGTTGATAATGAGTTTATTTGTTTTAATACAAACACTGTTGATGCAGGTTCTCTTACATAAATTGACTTGAAAACTAATTGGAATTAATAAAGACGCAACTATTGTATAAATATTAAATTAATTCTATGTTTGAATGTGAATTGCCCTATATTTTCACGCACGAAAGCATTTTTCTTGTTTACATTTATAACTGTAAACAACAACTGTAAACGTGAAGTTTTATTATTTAAAAGCTCATCTGGCTGGTGAAGTGACATCAATTTGATTTATGAGTAGCGCCAGATTAAGAATATAAGGTGATATATTGCAACCCATCTTAAGCCAGCCAGTGTTAATCAACTTTAAAAACGCTAAAATAACACTATTTAGCTGGTTTGAATATTGTAGGATTTCAATATAGTTTACCTTGTTATTTCTATCTTTTACCAATTGATTATCACAGACATCCGAGGTCTTTATAAGTACAATAATACATGATTTTCCACATCTTCCACTTCCCGACTTTAATCAGTAAATAAATAAAAGTCAACATAACCCATCAAGAGCAAATACAATAACAATGTTTTGAGTATTGATGCTTGATAATTATCAGACGTGTTGGTGTTTTTCATTACAAAAATCATATCAATGTCAAATGAAAGAAATTGTTTATTAGAAACGCTAAGATATTCATTTTAATCTTTTAAAATCTTTCTCTTATCTAATCTTCAATTCCTGGTATTTTGGTTAATATTTGGAACTAATTGACACACGCATTCATATGTTTTTCAAGTCCTTGAGCACATAAATAAAATATTCAGATAAACTAATTTAAATCATTTAAACGGACAATTTTCAATTTATAGGAAACGGACGCATATACTGTCATTCCGTTTTAAGCTCGTTAATGGCTGTTTTGTTTGTATTGTCATGCTTTGAACTGTGATGCTTTATGAAGATCGTCCATCCTTCTTCAACTAATCAGTCGACCTAGTTTCTTGTGCGGAGTGAGGTACACACCACTTTGGCTCAAATGAATCATTATTGACTGCAATACGCTCAACATTGAACGCTTAATGCCACATGTTTTACTGAAATTTTTTCTTAACTTCCAACAAAGCACTAGCTCTGATAACGTTGAGGTTCATGTTTTTCCAATGTATACTTCAGAGGTGCAAACATCCCTTCAAATTAGTTCATTTTTATCAATACATATTTTTAAACAAATCAACAAATATAGACAAGACATACACACCTCGTTACAATGAATTAGAATTGTGTTATACTGGCCTCAAACGCGATCGTATATATAAAAAAAACGGTTGTGTCATTTACTTCGTTTTGTATTGTTAATTATTAGAGAAGAAGCAAAAGGCAACATGAACGATATAATTGCACTTCAACGAAATTCAGATTTTTACAGTCCATGTCGGTAACATTTAAGACTTTTTCGTATTATTGATTAATAGCGTATATTCTATTGATACAAATTACAACCAAACCAATGAAATCAATCTGTAATAAAAAACATACTAAAAAGAATGTAGTGCAACGCTCAAAATGTTTTGAACGATAACCAATATATCTTTATCACGTGTATAAAGATTATACTTTAAAACTACAACACGAAACACACACATATAAACTAAATTTAAATATAAGAACCAGGATCTTTTTTACGAATGTTCAAAAATGAATCAATCGAGATGTTTAGTTACCTTTATAATGTATGTTTCGGAATGCACAATAATATACTCTATTTTGTAAGGTGCATGTAAGACTAAATACTGAAATGACAGATGCATTGTCGTTATTATTAGCCTCCTATATTTAGGTTTATGAATTGATTATTAATATCTTTCTAGTTTTTATACCCACGCTTTTTGAAAAGCGTGGTGATATTGTGGTTATCTCCGCCGTTTGTCCGTCCGTCTCTCCGTCCGTCCGTCCGTCCATCCTTGTCACTATCGCCTCCTACACTTTAAGCACTAGAACCTTGAAACTTACACACATGGTAGCTATGAGCATATGTGCGACCCTGCGCTATTTGGAATTTTGATCTAAACCCTGGGTCAAAAGTTATGGGGATTGGGGTGGGGCCGGGTCTGAAAGTTTCACTCATTTTTATGCCCCCGGTATGGTGCATTGGCCATAACTTTTGCAATATTGAAGATAGCAACTTGATATTTGGCAAGCATGTGTATCTCATGGAGTTGCACATTTTGAGTGGTGAAAAATCAAGGTCATCCTTCAAGGTCAAAGGTAAAAAAAAATCCAAGTAATTAGCTTTAAAGGGCGGTAAGTAATGAACCTGCCAAATGATTGTTTTTATAAATAAAAGTGGCACAGGAGGGGGAATTGTGTTTTTAACAAACACATCTCTTGTTTAAGGTTATTTTACATTAACCTTTTCATTTCTACACCGATTCAAATCCAATTGATACTGAACGTCTCTTTATAACAATACGGTCAATCTCAACTATGCATGGCCTCATAACCAACCATGGGGTGCCACCTGTGTCAAACATGCGGCGTGTGGATACGTGTCGGCCTCTGCCGCGCCATTTCAAGTTTGGCATGATTGATAATTAATTTGAGATCAAGCGATGCGTATGACGCTGGCTGGTGGAACGACGCATGGTTATAACAGTACAAAGTATGCTCGCAATTCCTAAAAGTGACAGACCATTTCATTGGGAAAACCAAAGTGCATCATATTAATATTTAAGAGTTTGTTTTTCCGACAAAATCCGTGAAACAGTGCAGTTTGTTAATCGATGAATGCTGTTGTACGATCATATTGTTTGCTTGATGAATGCAAGCATAATTGACATGATGTGTTTTTAATCTCGTTCTCTTCCGCGTCCATGTATAGGAAACCATTTCTATCAATTATTACATTCACGAAAGTTATCATCCACGGTCACGTCAGCCAGTATCAAACAATGAGCGCAATGATTCAGTCTGTAAGTAAAGAAAACAATATTACTCGTGTACATGTAGAAACAAAAATAAATGCCTTAAAAAGACTATTCCTGTTGAAATTACTAATACGTTTGAAATTACAAATACGTTATGTATTTGATACAAAACATGGAAGACAAAGATGATTGGTTTCATGTTATCTCAGATTCCCGATTTTTGCTCTCTGTTAATAAGACTACAACATATGGACGGTTCAAACACAGGGAATACAAACGTACAAACGATTAATACATACGAAATATTACGCTAATCAATTGTTCCAAGAGTTTGTATCAGTCGACTCGAGTGGCTTGTGTGATGACCTATCACACGAGAGGCGGATCCTCGAGTGTGATGCGAAATAGCACAAGACACGAGAGTGATACAAAGTCCTGGAACAATTGACTAGCGTAATATCGTTTTATTATCTACAACAACTAACGAAAACATTTAACAATTGTTTTGTTTTTTGGTTTATCATAACTGACAAAACGATGACTTAAACGGTACGCCATAGTTTATTTGAGACGCGTATGAATACAGTTGATGTAAATTAACGTGTAAACATTTGAACAGGGAAATCACAGGTTTCCGACACGCTTACCTTAATGACATCGTTAATCCAATGTTTATAACAATTAAGTTGACAACCAACTTTAATCCAATTTGTATAACAAAAACGTTGAAACAATTTGCACTTCCGCTTATATAAATAGTTCACTGTTAAAAAACACCACATTATACATGTCCTTAAATTCCATAGAGTTAAAATAAAACTATTGTCTTTCGTAACAGATATGACGTCACAAGATGTACTACGTAATATATTTCGTAATATAATTTTTTTTCTATTTTCGGTCTGCGTAATGTAACGAAAAAAGTAGTCCGGCTAGTATGGTAATACGGAATCGGAAAACAGCGAGTAGCATAATACGGAATTTTTTTAAACAATTGATACAACCTGTATTTTGTTAAAAGAATAAAACAGGTAAATAATAAAATGTAATAACGTCGAAAAAGGGGTAATAACTTGAGAATAAGGCATTCTAATGCGAAATAAAGGTAAAATAACGCAAACTAAAATGTGAACCAAAAGTTAAAAAGACATGATAATGTCGAACTTAAAGGCTTACAAAATCTAGTCGTAATAACGCAAACTAAAAGGAGTAAAAAGCTAAGAAAGTCGTAAGAGTGAGTGAAATTATCACTCAGTGTTATTCGCCACTCATTCGCCTTTGGATAATACACTACATATAGGATCTGGCATGAGTTGTCATATCATACCATAATTATTCAACAAGTTCAAGAATTTTGTTATTAAGCAAGCCTTTGGCGAGCTTACTAACGAATTTCCTGAAGGAGTTTAATAAAATATGGTATGATATGGCAACGAGTGTCAGATCTGTTTTATCACATGCTTTTAAATGAGCAAATTGAATAAATATTTACGCAAACATAATGATAAATCCCGAATGTTGTTAACATTTCGTGACGTCATTTGACGCTGCAACGTCATTTCAGCAAAATAACATAATTCGATTGGTAAATAAACGAAAACTAAGCCAATGAAAACGCTTACAAATGTTGTATTACACATGTGTTATATAAAAAAAAATATATGTTATGGTTATATTACATGGGAAACAGGGTAAGGTAGGTGAAAAAAGAAAATATTTACTTGGCGTAAAATGTGATGAACATAAATAACCATTCTTTTAAATAAAACCTAATTTGACTATTAATTAAATTTTAGCCAACTAATCAACTCGTATCCAAGTGATATCGTATCCCAGTTAATACCTACACGTTTTGGTGACTTCGTACCCAGGCATTTCTGGTTAATTCGTATCTTCCATACTCAACAGTTACATATTTTGTTTAAGCCGTATCATTTATGTTGTCAGTAAACAGTCAACCAATTCCAAGGCAGATACACTTCATAGAAATTCAATGTATATTCAAGAGTTATATTTTAATTTGCAAGTTTATTTATCGCTACATGATCAGTTTGTTTGCATAAACCAGTTAACGCGGACTTGATGGTGTACCTTAAGCTCTCATTCATTATTACTCATAACATAATAAACACGGTGTTTGGTGGTTGTGATTTACCTTTAAAAAAATAAATGACGCGTGAACAGGATGTATTCCAAGAATACAGGACATATTCAACAAAATAAAGATTAATTATATGAAATCATGTGAAACAACATGTTTATGTGTTTCGTAGATAGCGTCCTTTTAAAATACGCCTTATGACACATACTATGCAAAAGTAGTACTTAAATTTCATCGCTGGTGTATATAAGCAAACAACAGCAATCAAATAATACCGAGGGCATATGTAAAGTTTACCATTTAAATTCACATTCATAATTAAACATGTTCGGCGTGTTTTCGACAGCGATCGCTCTGTTTATCGTTCAGATCTCAAACGTTGTTGTGGCAGGTCCACCTCCAGCCCAGGCGACCGCCCCACTGCTTGTTGCACAGCTCGAGATGAACGGTTGGAACCTGGTGTTCAGGGCTACTTCCGGTAACGGGCAAAACGTGTACAGCGCATGGATGACAGGTGTGTTCAAATTTTAAAAGTATAGTCAACATTAGACTATTTTATTCGAATAATATTTGTTTGACTGCATTTGACTTTTGTTTAATTGATGACTTATCGATGGGATGATCTCAACTTGGCAAAAGTTCTTATGACCTTAATTGACGTTTATTGTACTCAAACCTTTTTCTTGTTTAAAGAAGGAATCGTAAGCAATTCATATTCGGACAGGATGCAAATTTCACAATGTTAATTAAATAAATATGCTGATTTAGTCAAGTTTCATTTCCATCTTTCTTCAACGTACGTTTTGCTTACTTGGCAAAAGTGGTTGATAAGCGCACGTTTTTGTAAAATGTGATTTAAATTGTTTTATTTAAATGTTTATAATTTTGGACTTATCCTTTAATGCTTTTTGTGTATGTATATTTAAGGTATTTGATACTTACCGATAGTTTCATAGAAAACACGCACACTTATTTATCGTCGTTATGGTAGATACTACACAAGGTAAAAACGCCTTTAAGCTTAAGATGACATATGATACATGTTCAAACAGAAATGTCTAATTATTTTAAATCGGTAAGAAAGTGTGTGTTTTTCGGCGGATGAACAACTAATTGTCTTGGTTTGACTGTTGCTTCACAAGTATAGGAAACCTTAATCGCTAACAGTTTGGGGCAGAAAATGAAATGAAAACTCCGGAATTAGTAGAGCATATCAAAACTATTTGTAGATGTTGTTTTGGTTGACAAATACTGATGTTGATAGTTTATTCAAAAATTATTCAATCAAAACTAAGCATTTTAAAAGAAATGTCGTCATTTCTTACAGGGCAGAACGCCTCCACGACCAAACCGATTGACATGTCGCGTTCCTACTCCAGCCACTTCCGCCAGGAAAATCTGAACGCTACCTGGGCAAACATCAACGCAACTTACGTGAAGTTTGCTCTGTATCGTGACAATCGCGAGGTTGGATACGTCATCTTTGACGCGCAAGGAAGCGACTTTAGCAACTGGTTCGCTAAAGGTAGGGTCGTGGACGCAAGCTGGTCGGACCTCACAAAGACAGCCACGTATAATGGCTTCTCCATTTACGGCGATGTCCGCGCGACGATTGAACGTCGCTTTCTCATCAACAACGTGTATGGCGAATGTCCCGGGGATATCGGGCATGTTGCGGTCATCGAAAGGGACGGGAGTTGTAACATGGACAAACATCCCAGTTACCCGCAGTTCGTCTATGCTGATCTCAATTCAGCAGACATGTGGCAGAAACAGCAGTTCGGGCGGGCCGATTACATGGCAATTTTTGTGAGCCATTAAATTTGATTGCCCTATGTATATTTGCACATGTCATTTTGTTTTTACCGCTTTATAAGTAATTTTGACATTTTTATAAGCAGTACGTTTGCAATTTTAACTTAATTAATTTAGAGTTTTCCTACTTTCATTGGTTGATTTTTAAACATGACACTGTTTTTATGAAGATAACAAAGACGCTTAAATAAAATGTTTCAAATTTGCTGAATATAGGCAACAGTTTTTGTTGACATTTTTTTAAAGTGTGTATGAGGATAAATACGGATCATTAAAATGTAATTAGAAAACTGTATCAGTATTGTGCATTCGAAGCCCGATGACTCGAACTCACGGGGACCGAAAACAAATAGTTCGAGCCATCCGGATTTCGAGCAAACCGATTTCGAATATACTTTTGTTTACTAACATGTTTTTGCAATAGTTTTTTCATCTCCACTTGAAGAGTATTCATACTGCCTGAACTTCGTACTACTTTCTGCTATTGAATGTACCAAAAATATGCTTAATAGTTTCATGAAACAAATAACAATTAACAAAAAACAATATTTGTTAACAGTTACACATACCATCAAAATTTATATATTTTCACGTTTTTACGCTGCACACTTAAGGTTACAGGTAAGAAACGGCATTAAGAAACAAGACATGCATTAACACTATATACTGATCGCTGGAATATTGAGCAGCCATACATGTATTGGTTTGTAAAGAATGATATTATGTAGGTCTATGATGTGTACACGAGTTATCGGCGAGATACTAAGGTTTTTCTTCCATCAAGTTTACAATGTAGTTGTTGTGAGTCATCGCACTCCTTGAGATATTTATGGATTACCGCAATTACTCTATGTTTTCGGACACTCTAAGTTTTCGGACACCCCTTTCTTTAGCAAAAATAATTATTTTTCGTGACTCTTAATTTTCGGACACACGAGTTTTTGTCCATAATTAATGTCCCTATGTTTTCGGACAGTATATTTTACAGCGCTATTTTACCAAATTTCGGTCCTGTGTTCGATATCTAATGACACTTAGATCATGGGGTTTTAAAATCAGATTACCATCATAAAACATGGCAGGTGCATGCCTGAGGGCAACGGACCATTACATTTGCGTTATTGGATATATCTTGAAAACTGGTATAAACAAAGGTTACGCCCGATAGCAAATGCGTTACGACAATTACCAGGGGTAGTGCCAATTAACAGTTCAATTATCTACCGCAATGGTACTACCCCTTTTCAGTAAAATAACGGTGACAAATACTAAACGCTTCAAAGTGTGATGAACCCTATTGCAAGTTTTATGAACAATGTAAGATGTTAGACAACAACAATCGGAGCGGATCAAACAAATAATTTATAGTTTGCCCTTTTTATTGCGTTTCTTACAGGTTCATACTAGCGAGTATCGGTACATCACATGCTAATCTTTGAACTCGTTGGTCAAAGTACAGCCTTGTAGTAACTTTTTGTCAAATAAATTAAGCATTTAAAATTATTTAAAATGCAGTGCAAACATATATTACTGTAATTCATACTATACGGTATTTTACAAGCACGTGCTATTACAACGCAATTTTCGGACACTTCAATTTTCGACTCTAATTTTTCGGACACCTGTTTTTTGTGAATATGTTTCGTAATTCAATTTAATTCAATGTTTTATTTAAGTCTCATCCATTTCATGTACATCATAATTACAAAGCATTAAAACACACATAAAAACATGAAAATGGCCATTCTATATAAAAATTATAAGAGACTATGAAGTATGAAGAGTTAAATATTGCGTATTTCCCACATACTTGTTCTCTATATACATATTTACGTTACAAAGTTACGTTAAAAGTTAGGTTTCTATTGCTAATCCATAGTTAAAAACTGACATAAGATAAATTGACGTAAAATACTGACACTGCAAAAAGAGGCACAAACGCGTTTAATATAAAAGTGTTTAAGATATCAATTATCACCTCTGACCAGGTCGGACATTTACTCATTAGCAATGGTTACCCACGCTTAGATTAAAAACTAACAGACACTATTAACGAAGACCATATTTACATAGCTTACAATTTAAAACCAAATCAGTTAAAAATTATAACTATGACAACCCCCCTGAACAGTGACTCCCGAATGATAGACACATACTTAGCAGAACAGAAGTCCAGTTCATACTTCTTTCCCAGGAATCAGTAGCCGTACCAAGTTTCCCATAACAATCTGTGTGACTTAATACCGGATTGGGTCTCCTTATTATGGGTGCACACCAATTAAGGAAGTCATTTTGCACTACCGAACATGTTGCAATTGTGGATATAACCATGAAAAGGACAAAATACAATCGTATCTAAGTTTTGGAACACAAAAAAAAAAAATATTTATTTTTAAGTGTCCGAAAACATAGAGAAATTACGGTACATTTATCGCTCCCATGGCTGACTTCGCGGACGTCTTCGATGGTGGGTTTAGTGTGGCGTCTAATTCATAGTTTACTCAAATCATTTACAAGTAACCATTGATTTGATGACATGCGTACCTTTAATTCATAGCTCCTTATCGCTTAACAGCTTTATACGACCCAGAGTCAACTTGTGAACATTGTGAACGGGACTGTTAAAACAGTTCGAGTCATTCGATTATTTGACCCTTGCAAATTCGAGCCATCCAACAGAAACCTATCTGAATGTATAGCAATACAAAATCGATGCTCAAGAAAATCGAAAGTTCAAGTCAACCGGAAATTCGAACCAAGCTAGTTCGAGCCATAGGGTTTCGACTAAATGTAATGATAACTGGCCATGATCAAAATGTCTTTTCTCACTAGCCAACTTTTATTACTGATAATTCTCATAGTTGTGATACAACATGGACACGCTTGAGCAGTATAGAAATTTAGACGTTGCGTGAATAGTTTTGAAACCTATATATTCACTGACTTCGTGTAGCAATCGTAGTCGACGGTAAACTTAAAGGGACCTTTTCATAAATTTGGGCTTGTATCGAAGTGTTTCATTAAAGGCTTTTTATTGATACAATCAAATAATTTCAATAATTGGCTCCAGTAAACAAATAATAAAATAAAAAGGAATATTTAACTGGGCTAAAACCACAGGACATTGGAGTAAAAGTATCGAACTTGAACAACTCGGCCATCCGTGTACATATAGTGAATATTTTATAAATTATATAAGCAATCCTCGTAGTGCCACAACATAAAACGGTAACAATAGAACTCTCCATATAAATCAGTTGTTTCGTGTGTGTTACGCTTTATAATTTAAAGGTTTTTAAATCCTAAAAAGGTGCATATAATGGATATTTTAAAGCATTTCATGTGTTTATTATTAATGTTTCCTCGCAAATATCATAACAACAACGTAAAGTTTTCAATTAACCAAAACGTAAAAAGGTCTCTAAAATGCAATTGCGAGATGAGTACATGTAAACGATCGTTATTTGCCGGAACACATTTGATATTATTGTTATTATTTTGTTAAGGGATATTGTTCAAAGACTTTCAAATTGGCAATGTTCTTACTTTTTGTCAAATATTTAAACTTGAAGTGGCGCGGCAGGGTCCGACGTGTATCTCCACGCCGGATAGATGTTATATTAAAAGGCAATTATGGGTGGGTAAGTCCTATGTTGGTGGCGCCCCGTGGTTGATAATGTTGACAAGGATGGTCGAGATAGACCGTGTTTTCAGTATTAATTAGATGTCAGTTGGTGAATAAATGAAGAAGTTATGTTAAAACAAAATTTTGGGTACGACAAAAAAGTGTGGGTACGAAAATTTTGGGTACGAACAAATTATGCCCCCCAAAAAATTAGGTACGAAAATAAATTTGGGTAAGAAAACATATTTGGGTACGAAAAAAAATTGGGTACAAATAAAAGTGGTTACTAAATAAAGGTGGGTGCGAAAAAAATTGGGTACAAAAAAACATTTGGGTACTAAATAAATTTGGATAAGAAAAAAAATTGGGTACGAAAACATTTGGGTACAAAATAATACTCCCCCCTCCCCCCAAAAAAATCGGGTACAAAAAACAATGTGGTTACGAAAAACAAAGTTGGGTACGAAAAAAAATTTGGTACAAAAAAAACTTGGGTACGAAAGATTTTGGGTACGAAAAGCATTTGGCTAAGAACACAAAATGGGTACGACAAAAATTGGGTACGAAAAATGTTGAGTACCAACAAAAATTGGGGGTACGGGGAAGTAGTACCCGTGGACTTCTCGATTACTTTGAAAGAGGACGGAAAGCAAGCTGCCTTTACTTTGAAAGAGGACGGGAAGCAAGCTGCTTTTACCTTTATTAATGGCCCTTGGGTGGGTTAATGTGGGCATGGATGGTCTAGATAGACCGTGTTGTCTCAAAAGATGTTCAGTATTTAAATCAAGTCGATTGGTGAATAAATGAAGAAGTTATGTTAAAACAAAATTTTGAGTGGGCGTGGTCGGACACTATATCCTCGTACACTATTAGCACTAGAACCTTGAAACTTATACACATGGTAGCTATGAGCATATGTGCGACGATGCACTATTTTGAATTTTGATCTGACCCCTGGGTCAAAAGTTATTATCATGTGCGTCGCATGTTTTTAGTAAAATGAGTTTTTTACCCATTTTACCCATTCATATACCCATAACTTTTGACCCAGGGGTCATATCAAAATTTCAAATAGTGCACCGTCGCACATATGCCCATAGCTACCATGTGTGTAAGTTTCAATGTTCTAATGCTAATAGTGTATGAGGAGATAGTGTCCAGGACAGACGGACAGAAACTGGAGATCAATATATTATTTTAAAAGCGTGGGGATAAAAACGACACTGTACATCAAGGAGAGAAATTACACTCATGACGTAAACTAACACTGAATATACAATTTCGTTTATGGGTTATCGTCATTGGAACAAAATAAGAGCATAAAACGTTGCAAACGCGGCCCGATTGAATAGTGTGGAGTATTTCTGTTGTTTGATTTATTTGTGTTGACACTACTTGGTAGGGCTGATATAGAGCTTGAAATGCAAACGGAATGTAACAGATCCGAATCCGAATGTCGAGGGATTAAAGCAATAGCTTTTTAATCCCATGGTCTATCGTTCGAGCACAGGTGGAGCAAACTTTTTGTCTTTCTTGAATTATGTTCCTGTTTTTAATTGAAACCTTTGAAACTCTGATATTGACACGAATCATTTAAAAGTATTTAATGAAGAGCTTAAAAACATCTTATATGTTTGAACAAGCCCTTTAAAATCAGGTATACAAATAAAAAAATAAAAGTAATGAGAATCTATTATTATTTGTAAAGTTTAATTTGAACATCAGATAGTACAAAGAACTACGCAAAAGAACGGTTGAAACCGTTCATCTGAAACGCTAACGTCTTCATTTAATCTATAACGTAGATTTTTCTGATAAGTCCTAGTATGTTGGTCCTAATTATTTAACTGATCGGCAAATGCATTATATGTTTTTCAAATCCTTGAGCATATACACTCAAAACGTACATGTGTCCAATGTATAGAAAACTGAATTATTATCTGTCCGTCCGTCTTATTATCGTTAAGGGCTGTTGTGCTTTGAACTGTAATGATTATATGTTCAAAGAGACATGCACATAGTAATCGTCCTTCTGTCCTTCGTTCAGCCACGCTTCTTGCGCGGAGAGAGGAGACACAAATCAATGTGGCTCAATGCTTTACACTGAACGCCAAAAGCTCGACTGAAATTATTTCGAAAATTACCCCAAAGCCCTAATAAAAAAGTTAAATATCTTGTATTAACCGTCCCATAGTTTAATTGCAGGCATTTACGTGCATTTATTAAAGTTAATTCCAACTTCGTAGTTTTGTATTGCTTTAACTGTGTGGGTATAGACATATAGATCAATGCAAACATACAGCTTATGTTAACGTTCGCATGAAAATAGCTAATTACATTTTGGAAAAGACAATTATATTTATAGGTGACTTCATTGGTTTCCTCTAAGCCTATGCCTCTTTTCTCCGTGCCTCTAGACGAGCAAAATTAACATGGCCATTTAGCTTAGAAGGCTTAATCTCTAACTACTGAAAAGAACAACAGTAGAACAAGACTTAACTGTAGTTGTCCGAGTTTAGTTGCCGCTGGTGCAGTGGCAGGCTTTATAAACAAAACCATAGTTATCTAAGACTGATCACTAATATTGACATTTGATAGCTATTTAAATCACATATCAAGTCACAATGGCTTACAATCTCATAAAAGTTAAATCCTAACGTTAGCTCAATTAGCTTTTCATAAAGATTATCAAAGCGACTGACTAGGAATTATTTTAATATGATTATACTGACTATTAGTATGTTATAAAAATGCATGTCAATTGCCCATGTCGGATCCCCAGAGCAACATTTGCATACGGTTGCAAAGATGTAACATTTGCATATTAAATACAGTGGTTACCGATACTTTATAATACTCTTTTAATGAAATTTTTCCTACTAAGTATTCGGAATATTCTAATTGATTGATTGTGTCGTAGCAACCAGTTAGTTACATCGTTCCCACGAGTAACTAAGTCGTTCCCAAGAGTTAGCTATGTTGTTGCCACGATTAATTTAGTCAATACCATGATTTACTAGGTCGTTCCCAAGACTAACAAAGTAATAACGACGAATTACAAAGTGGTTCCCATGACTTACTTACTCTTTCTAATCAGTATCTTGAGTCTAAATTTTGGCTATTGCTATAAACAAAAACCCAGGGTTTAATTTACTTTATGAAATATTTCACGAAATATTCGTTGATTTTGAGTGTTTGTGGGACTTATATAACAAAATGACATATATTTAACTAATTTGATCGCGTGGCTGTCTAAAAAATATAGCAAACAAAGAACTTGTAGAAGAAACATATATCGAGTTTTTCGAGAGCAATCATCAAGACGAGTATATCAACCTAATGTAACCCGTTTCTGATTGATAGCATAACCACATTGATGTGTTCCTCACTTAATAACTAGAAATGTTAAGCAAGTTTATTTTGAATGCACTGGAAATTATCGCCATCATCAAACGTAGTTTTGTATTGTAAATTATACCAGAAGAAAAAGCAATACGAACGATCAAATGGCGTTTTAATGTCATACAGACAATTGCAGGTTATGTAGATAAGTTCTAAAATTCATATATAACATTATGATTAATACAGTATTTATACGAATGAAGTAACAGCAAGTACACACTTGATGTGTATGAGTATGGGAGATATTTGAACAACACGATTTAGCAATTCTAAAAAAGTATATTAAAACATTAAAAACATTAATACGATTAAACCTTAAGTCTCAAGTCTTAATGACTGTGGTCAACTTTAGTAAACTATTAAATTACTAAACTCCTTTGCAATAAATGTTAATTAAAGGCCCTATACAGATGACAAATCCAATTATTATGCATACAAACTTGCCTTATTTTTACCGGATTTCAGTTACTCTTTCATAAAAAATGCAAATAATACAGCTGAGGTGCAACGTTGTTAAGAAGTATTGGAGATATACCCGTTTCATAATTGGAAGAAATGTTTACAACTTTGCAACTAACGTGATGTGTAGCCCCAAAGCGGTGACGTATGCTAAAAATAGCCAAAAGAACATTCACTTTTAATTCTATTTAATACAACTTTTTACCAGCAAAAAGTAACTAATTAGATCACTACAAACGTTTTGACCATTATTAGAAGAAACATACTTTGTGAGTGATACCGGAAAACATTGAAAATCAACGATATATTTTGTAAGACCTGAGCCACTTTCACTTTCACTTTCCCGAGTAAACAGCGATGTAAATAAACTGATTGTTTGTAAACACGATCGACTTGGAGGACACTGTATTTTGAGCTCAAAACAAGTTGTTTTGCTAATATTTTTATGGTAATGTCCAATAGCATATACATATTGTTTTTTGATAACCTTTATATATAAAATACGGAAAAAATATTTAAAAATCGGTAAATAATTACGGATCTTCACCTTTATAGAGCCTTTAAATGCCATGCAACTTTCTTTAAGTATGTGCTCAATTATGTTCAATGGATTAATTTTATCGGAGTTGATTTAAAAATTAATCAGTCTACTAATCTCATGCCTTCTTACTTGGATAAGTGCGTCTGTTTTAAAGACGCGTTTCAATCAAACTTATGAAACGCATCTTTGAAAAGTACTTACCATAAACACAGTACTGTGCTGATAATTGTTTTATTGATAACCAAAGTATTTTAATAACTTATATAAGTATTACCTTTTACGCAGTAAACCATGGAACGCACGTTTATAAACTATATTTAATTATTACAAACCCGATAATGTTTCAAAAAATGTATAAATGAACAAATCAGTTAAGATAATTATTTACCGTAATAATGTATGATTCAGAATATCCAAGAAAAGAATCGACGTTTTAAGCTGTAAGACGTCACTGAGCAACTAAGTACTGAACTGACTGATGCGTTGTTTTTCGTTTCATCCTCCCATATCACGCGTTAAAAAATTGATGACTGACATCCTTCGTGTTTTGATGGCATAGTCTGATGTTTAGTGATGGATAAAGCGATGCATAGGACGCTTTCCGGTAGAAGGACTTAAAGTTGTAACAGTACAAAGTATTCAAGTAACACCTTATTATGTCACGACATTTTATTGATACATCAAATGCACATTATTATCCAACTGTTTTTGTTTCGCCGACAAAAGCAATGAAATCAATTCATACTCTTGTCTTCATTTTTTTTCTTTCCTGATGAACGAAACTCTAGTTGAAACTATGTTTTTTTAAATATCGGTCTTATCAGTTTGCATTTATATGATAACGGTTTCTATCAATCATAATATGCACGAGATTTATCATTTACGATAAAAACAGTCTAATGATTATGATTGGTTATGCGTCTTCTTTGATCCTAGATTTGCGATCCTTATTAGCAAGACTACTTTTTATCGATTGTTTCAATACAAGGAACCATAACTTATCGGGAATTTACCTATCCATTATCATTATTATCTGTATGATGCGACGTGTCTGTTGACATATGCTGGTGATGATTTAGCTTATTTTAGTATAAGTAACCGGGAGATTACTAATGAAAATAAAATAACACGAACAAACCGGAAAAGCTAAGTAATTGTTAAACGTATGTCTTATTTTACACAATTGTATGTTGAATTAATAAACAATAAGGTTTTAATAACATCATATTGTACATGCAAATAACAATTTCACACATATTAATCTCGCTATTGCCTTAAGTTTACGGTCGTCATTTACACGCAACAAATACATTTCTGTACTGATCATGCATATCAATGTGTAATCACAACTTGAAGAATAATAAGTAATAAAGGTCCGCTTGTGTCAACTGAACTTTCTGTTTATAATGGCTAGTCATGATTAAATATCATTAAATATAGATAACCGGATATGGTATTTCGATAATAGTTCAGTTTTCTAAATAAAGGTGTATGATACGAAGTATTCATCACACACACATTTGTAATACTAAATATCACAATACACTGATACTAATATTCAGTAAATGTTAACATATAATTTAAGCGTGTAATTATTTTCTTCATACGAACAGTGTCGTATTTCAAATGCAACGAAGGTTGTGAATTATAATGTGAAAACTGTAGTAAACATGAATTTTTTGTTTTTATATTTACTTCATGTATTAAGTTCCGACTGCAAATCATGTCAGTTTGTCAAGAGACGTCCTGTATTGTAATCGACCATATCTGTTGTACAACTACCAGGCACAAATTATTGAGGCCCATAACAAAGCAGCAATCAAACAAAGACAGGATTGATTCCGAATCTAGCTGAACTCAGATCCCGGTAACCCTTTTCACAACGGTTAATGTGTGGATTTTCCATTATATTAATTGTCTCGGAAGCCTCATAAAATGTATTAAGCATGAAAGAAGTTAAACCAAGCATTGCTATTTAGACAACAATAGCAGAATGCTCATGCGAGCATTTGTCCGAGCCACCAGTCAGTGCGAGGAAGACGATTTGTAGCTGAGAATAGTGTACACTATGTTTCGGGAGATAAGCAGTTGCTGAATTTTTCACTGTGTAAGCCATTAAAAAATCCAAACAATGATTATTAGAACCATTCTTCGTTTGCTATTTAATATATACACATCTCTGTACCGGTATATCAATAATTCAAAATCGTTCATAAAAGATGACACATCGCACATGTATGGTGACCCTCAAAAATTAAAATCTAAGTCAGTGTGATGAAATAACATTAATATGCCAACCCATTCCGTTTACTTTGTTACCCTTGTCATTGTATTTGGTTGATTATTTCTTTTTTTTCCGAGAACACATAAAACCGTATTGGGTCTCAATAGATTGCACGTTGTTATATAAGTTAACTATAAACATACATATCATATTAAAGTTAGAGATTGAGAGATTATAATAAAAATCTTCTTCATATAAATGCTTGTTCTTTGTATGCATTTAAGATGCAAACCGCCATATTGCAGAATATATTTCACCCATTTATTTGTATCTCGATTGCGTCGAAAGCTAAGCAAACTTAAACGCAATGGAGTTCGTTTCATGGATACAACTAGTACCTTATGTCTTTGGGAGAAGTCAAAAGATGACTTCCACAGCGGGGATCGATCCCATTACCTTCCGATCGCTAGGTGGATACCATATTTACTACGCCATGGCGAAATGAAAGTTGAAGATTTACTTATTCATGCTGTGTTTTATTTCTCTTTAAGTAATGCAGATGAACCTCGCTTCTGACCTAGTAACTGATAAAACTATTTAAAAAAGTGAAATTGGTAGCCTTATTTATTTATAATAGCCTGACCGTTTTCCATTTCGTACAACGCTAATTTTATATCGGACAATATCCAAACTTACTGTGTTGTTTTTGCGCTCTAATATATAGTGATTGATAAATGTCCCATAAGCAATGTTTAATATGATTAATATCACTTTTATACGCAATAACATGTGGGATTGAGGTACCCACCCGGCGTCAAAAAGCGCGTAAAACTTCACCGAATTCCCAGTTATAAAGCGCTATTTCGTGTCAAATACACGGGTAGGGGGGAATGTTTCGGTAATAATTTTGTTAATAACACGGGTAAATACCGGTGAAGTGTTAATTTATTGCAAATACCACCATTACACGTAATAACGAGTTTGATTTCGGTAAGCGCGCAAGCGTTTGAGAGCGTGTTTAATTTACCGATTTACCCGTTATAAATAGCTGTTGTTCTCTTTAATCGTATATATTTTTTTGCATTTGCAGAATAACTAAATGGCATCAATCCCTTTACAAGTGTAATATGGTGTTAAACAAGTCCATAAAATCATCCGGAATATCGCGTAAATCTATATGCAGTCTATAGGCAAAGAAGCCATTTTGGTGTAAGCTTGTCTAGGTTTTCTTCCCGCTGAGCCACGTGATTAAGTGGGAGGAGCGATCACTGATAAGGCGTCATGTCAATTGTTAATAAATAGGGATACTTATTGTGTTCCCAACACCAACACCAGCATCAGCACTATTTCAAGAATGGGAATATTCAAGGTAATTTATTGTATATATAATAAGTTATGTTCTGTTGTATTGTTTTGTTATCATTTTTGTATAACCAACATTTCGCCTGTGGTTTCAGATATTTTTGCCAAATTCACTTTTGCGCATCTGTTAACAGATCTCGTACTGAGAGCGAGATCATCATAACCATAAGATCATAATAATACGAGCCGTTTGAACAACAGTTTAATTGCAGATATAGACAGCAATTCGTTTATCCCCATAGTTTCCACTTGAGGTTTATTTTAAAATATAACATATGTGATTTATTACACCAACTGCCACAACGGAGGTACACCGTGAAGGTTCTTTTGAACATATTTATAATGTTATTATAATATGTGCATGAAACATGAACTCTCCATATGTCTTAAGATTCCCATCTACATCTTAGTAGTATAGTTAAAGACATGAGCAGCGTTCATTATTTATTAATAACTTAGACCTGTAGTGTTCCTTGACTATCTTGATTCGGAGATGTCTAGATGCCAATACTGCACGATTCAAACTGCGTCTTGAGATAATGCTTGATCTCAAAGTGTGGAAATATTGCTGATGGTATCGGAACGTATGTATTTAAAGTCGCGATAACTGAACAAAATACATACAATTTCAGTGCAGTTACTCGTAGTAGATTTTATCATTTATAATACTGGAATGTAATATCTTTAACACGTTCATTTTATATATTTAATTGGCAGCGATATCCTAGGTGTGGTGTCCTCTAAACGGTAAGGAGGTCTCGGGTAAGAGCCACTATCTGATAGCGTTGTCAAGGCCTTTATGTTATGAACGGTCTCTAAAGGGTCCTGTAAGCAATAGGCGTTCAATTCAGTCGAGCTAAATAAAGGAGGTTGATACTAATACTTGAGTTTCCTCCGATCTTAAATCATTCGATTTAACAGCTCGAGGCCGCTGTCTAGATGTTCGTTCGTACATCTCAAACCTTTCGTGCTTTCTGTTACTTATTAATATAATTCTGTGTATGCCAATTATGTTTTCAAGCCGTTGATAAAGAGCCAATGTATTGTTTTCTTTTATACAAACCCTGTTCTCTTTTATAAATTGACTTGAATAGTAATGTGCATTAATAAAGACACAAATATTGTATACATATTATCTTAAATCTATGTTTAAATGTTACTGTGCTATATTTTTACGCACGAATGTACTTTGCTTTTTTGCATAAATAACTGTTCGTAGAAGCGTTGTTCGAAGCAAGCATGTAAACAACTACTATAAACATGCACGTTTTATTATAAAATAGCTCCAATGGTGAAATTATATCAATTTTATTGAGTAACGCCAGATTAGGAATATAAGGTGATATATCGCAATCCATCTTAAGTCAGCCAGTTTGTATCAACGTTAAAAACGATAAAATAGCAATGCTGTAGCTGTTTTAAATGTTGTAGGATTTCAATATAGTTTACCTCGTTGTTTCTTTTACAAATTGATTATCACAGACATCCGAGGTGTTTATAAGTACAATAATACATAAGTTTCCGCATATTCCACTTCCCGACTTTAATCAGTAAATAAATTAAAGTCAGCATAACCCCCGAGAGCAGATACAATTGCAATGGTTTGAGTATAAATGCTTGATAATAATCAGACTATTGATGTTTTTTTCATGAAATAAATCATATCAATGTCAAAGAAAGAAATTGTTCATCGGAAACGCTAACATCTTCATTTAAATCTTTTTCATAGTTTTTCTCTTATCTAATCTTCAAGTCCTGATATTTTGGTTCATATTTGGAACTGACTGACAAACGAATTCATATGTTTTCCAAGTCCTTGAGGACATACAGAAAATATTCAGATAAACTAATTTAAATGATCAAAACGGACATATTTTCAATGTATAGGAAACTGACGCATATACTGTCATTCCGTTTTAAGCTCGTTAATGGCTGTTTTGTTTGAATTGTCATGCTTTTAACTGTGATGCCTTTCTGAAGGTCATCCATCCTTCTTCCGCCAATCAGTAAACCACGCTTCTTGCGCGGAGAGAAGTACACACCACTTTGACTCAAATTCTTATTTATTGACTGCAATACGCTCAACATGAAACGCTTAATGCCAAATGTTTGACTGAAATTATTTCGAAACTTCCAACATAGCACTTGCTCTGATAACGTTGAGGTTCATGTTTTCCCAATAGTTCCTGCAAATGAGTAAATTATTATCAACGCATATCTTTAAAAAAATCAACAACTATGAACAAGACATACAAACCACGTTACAATGAATTTGACTTTTGTTATACTGGCTTCAAACACGATCGTATATAAAAAAACAGTTGTGGCATTAACGTCGTTTTGTATTCTTAATTATCATAGAAGCCAAAGGCAACCTGAACGATAGAATTTCACTTAAACGAAATTCAGATTTTGACAGTTTATGTCGGTAACGTTTAAGACTTCTTCGGATTAATGATTAATAGCGTATATTCTATTTATACTATATGACAACCAAACCAATGAAACGAATCGTTAAAAAAAAACACTACAAAGAATGTAGTGCAGCGCTCAAAATGTTTTGAACGATAACCAAAATATCTTTATCACGTGTATAAAGATTATAATTAAAAAGAACAACACAAAACACACACATACAAACTTAATTTAAATATTAAAACCCGGAAAATTGTGGGGTTTTTACAAATGCGCAAAAAACGAATCAATCGAGAAGTTTATTCACCTTGACGCTGGCTGGTAGAACGACGTATAGTTATAACAGAACAAAGTATTTATGTAATTCTTAAAAGTGACAGGCCATTTCATTGAGACAACCAATGTGCATACACATTATTACTGAAAACTTTATTGTTCAGACAAAAGCCTTGAAAAAGTGCAGTTTGTTAATCAATGCATTATGTTGTATGAACATAATTTTTACCTGATGAATGCAATTATAATTGACATGATGTGTTTTTAATCTCGTTCTCATCAGCGTTCGTGTGTAGGACACCATTTCTATCAATTATTACATTCACGAACGTCATTTCTTACAGGGCAGAACGCCTCAACGACCAAACCGATTGACATGTCGCGCTCCTACTCCAGCCACTTCCGCCAGGAAAATCTGAACGCTACCTGGGCAAACCTCAATGTCACGTACGTAAAGTTTGCTCTGTATCGTGACAACCGCGAGGTTGGATACGTCATCTTTGACGCGCTAGGAAGCGACTTTAGCAACTGGTTCGCTAAAGGTAGGGTCGTGGACGCAAGCTGGTCGGACCTCACAAAGACATCCACGTATAATGGCTTCTCCATTTACGGCGATGTCCGCGCGACGATTGAACGTCGCTTTCTCATCAACAACGTGTATGGCGAATGTCCCGGGGATATCGGACATGTTGAGGTCATCGAAAGGGAAGGGAGTTGTAACATGGACATACATCCCAGGTACCCGCAGTTCGTCTATGCTTACTTCAATTCAGCAGACCTGTGGGAGAAACAGCAGTTTGGGCGGGCCGATTACATGGCAATTTTTGTGAGCCATTAGAATCGATTGCCCTATGTATATTTGCACATGTCACTTTGTTTTTACCGTTTTTTTAAGTAATTTTGACATTTTTATAAGCAGTACATTTGCAAATAAACACAAACATCAAATTATATTAAAAATTTAACTTAATAAATTTGACGTTTTCCTGCTTTAATTGGTTGATATTAAAACATGACACTGTTTTTATAACGCTAAAAAAGACGCTTTAATAACATGTTTAAATTTATTGAATAAAGGTATCAGTTTTTGTTGAATTGGTATAAAAAAGTGTGTGCGTGTGTGTGTGTGTGTGTGTAAGTGTGTGTGTGTGCGCGCGCGCGCGTGCGTGCGTGCGTGCGTGCGTGCGTGCGTGCGTGCGTGCGTGTGTGTGTGTGTGTGTGTGTGTGTGTGTGTGTGTGTGTGTGTGTGTGTGTGTGTGTGTGTGTGTGTGTGTGTGTGTGTGTGTGTGTGTGTGTGTGTGTGTGTGTGTGTGTGTGTGTGTGTGTGTGTGTGTGTGTGTGTGTGTGTGTGTGTGTGTGTGTGTGTGTGTGTGTGTGTGTGTGTGTGTGTGTGTGTGTGTGTGTGTGTGTGTGTGTGTGAGGGTGTGTGTGTGTGAGTGCGTGCGTGCGTGCGTGCGTGCGTGCGTGTGTGTGTGTGTGCGTGTGTGTATGTGTGTTTGTGTGTGAGGATAAATACGGATCATTAAAATTTAATAAGAAAACTGTTATATAAGCAGAATACTTTATCCGGATATCAGTATATAATGTACATTCGAAACCCGATGGCTCGAACTCGCGGGGACCGAAACCAAAAAGTTCGAGCCATCCGGATGTCGAGCCAACCGAATTCAAATATACTTTTGTTTACTAACATGCTTTTGCAATAGATTTGCATCTCCACTTGAAGAGTATTCATACCGCCTAATTTCCGTACTACTTTCTGCTATTGAATGTACAAGAACCAAATAAATGCTAAATAGTTTCATAAAGCAATATGTGTTAACAGTTACACATACCATCAAAATATTTTCACATTCTTACGTTTCACACTTAGGGTTACATGTCAGAAACGGCATTAAGGAACAAAACATGCATTAACACTATATACTCATCGCTTAAATATTGAACAGCAATACATGCATTTGTTTTTAATGAATGATATTTTGTACGTCAGTGTTGAAACCTTAATATTAACTGACTTCGTGTAGCAGTCGTAGTCGACGGTAAACTTTAAGGGACCTTTTCACAAATTTTGGCTGGTATTGAAGTGTGTCATAAAATGCTTTCAATCGATACAATCTAACAATTTCAATAATTAGCTCCCGTAAAACAAGAATAAAAATATAGAATGAAAAAAAGGAATATTTAATGGGCTCAAACCACTGGACTTTGAAGTTAAAGTCTCGACATTGAACAACTCGGCCATCCGTGCTCATACAGTGAGTGATGTATTTTATATATTATATAAGCAATCCTCGTAGTGTCACAAAATAAAACGATAACACCAGAACTCTCCAAATAATTCAGTGGTTTTTTGCGTGTGTTACGCTTTATAACTTAAAGGTTTTTAAATCGTCAAAAGGTGCATATAATGGATATTTTAAAGCATGGTACATGTTCATTATTAATGTTTCCTTGCAAATATCATAACAACAACGTAAAGTTTTCAATTAACCAAAACGCAAAAATGCAATTGCAAGATGAGTACATGTAAACGATCGTTATTTGCCGGTACACATTTCGTATTATTGTTATTATTTTGTTAAAGGGAATTGTTCAAAGATTGTTAAAATTGCAATGCTCTTACTTTTTGTCACATATTTAAAAAACAACGACACTGTACATCAAGGAGAGAAATAACACTCACGACGTAAACTTACACTGACTATACAATTCCGTTTATTGGTAATCGTCATTGGACATAAATAAGATTATAAAACGTTACAAACGCGTCCCGATTGAATAATGTGGAGTATTTCTGTTGTTTGATTTATTTGTCTTCACACTACTTGGTAGAACTTGAAATGCAAACGGAATGTAACAGATCCGAAGGCCGAGGGATCTAAGCAATAGCATTTTAATCCCATGGTCAAAGGTTCGAGCACAGGTGGAGCACACTTGTTGTATTTCTTGAATTATTTTCTTGTTCTAAAATGAAACATTTGTAACTCCGATATTGACATGAATCATTTAAAAGTATTTAAGGACGAACTTAACAAAATACCAATATGATTGAACAAGCCCTTTAAAATCAGGTGAACAATTTTAAAAATATAAGTAATGTTTTTTATTTGTATTTTAAAAGTTTTATAGGAACATCAGATAGTACAAAGAACTACGCAAAAGAACGGCTCAAACCGTTCATCTGAAACGCTAACGTCCTCATTTAATCTATTATGTGATTTTCTGATACAAGTTCCTAGTAATTTGGTTAATTATTTAACTAATTGGCCAACGCATACATGTTTTTCAAATCCTTGAGAACATGCACTCAACTGTCGCTTAGACTAATTTACAAAACGTCAATGTTCTAATTAATAGGAAACTGAAGGATTTACTGTCAGACCGTCTTAATATCGTTATGCATTTAACTGTGATGCTTTCATGACCATTGAGTGATGCACATTTTAATCGTCCATCCGACCTTCCGTCCTTCAGTCAGCAACGCTTCTTACGCGGAGAAAGAAATAACAAACGTCGGCTTTACGATTAACACTCAAAATGCTCGACTGAAATTATTTCGAAACTTACCTCTAATAAAACAGATAAATTTCGTATATTAACCGTCCCTTAGTTTAATTACATTCATTGACATTCCTTTATTTAAGTTAACTCCAACTTTGTAAGTTTTTGATTGCTTTAACTATGAGGGTATAGACTTATAGATCGATGCATACATACAGCTTATGTGAAAATACGCATTAAAATAGCCACGTACATTTTGTAAAAGACCATTATATTAATATGTGACGACATTGGTTTCCTGTAAGCCTTTGCCTCTTTTCTATGTGCCTCTATACGAGCCAAATTGGGGTTGTCGTAGATCTTAGAAGGCTTAATCTCTTACCATTGGAATGAACAACAGTTGTACAAGACTTAACTGTAGTTGTCCAAGTCTAGTTACTTATCGCCGTTGGTGCAGTGGCAGCCTTTATAAACATAAGCATAGTTATCTAATATTCATCATTAATATCGAAATTTGGTAGCTATTAAAATCAAACAACAAGTCACATTGGCTGACACTCTCATTAACATTCAATCTAACGTATGCTCCATTAGCTTTTAATGAATATTATAAAAGCGACTGACTAGGAATAGTTTTAATAAGATAATACTGACTATCCATATGTTATAAAAACGTGCCAATTGCCCATGCCGGACCCCCATAGCAGCATTTGCATACGGATGCAAAGATGTGACATTTGCATCTTTAATGAAGTGGTTACCGGTACTTAATTACTCGTTCCCACGTCCTTGTTACTTGTTTAAACGATAAAGTAAGTAATGGAACAAGTCAGTAAGTCATATGAAAGACTTAGTTAATCTTGGGACAAATATATCAACCAGCAAAGTGGGAACGTTCTACTGACTCGTAGGAATACGATACCTAATTCGCGTTTACTACATACGCAAACAATCGAATAGTCGTTTTTAACGTTTGTTACGCTTTTTACACAATGGCTGATATAAGAGAGAATAACATTATTTTGGATGAAATAAATCCGAATTAATATTCTGAATATTGTAATTGATTGATTGTGTCGTTATTACCAGTTAGTTACATCGTTCCCACGAGTTACTTAGTCGTTCCCACGAGTAAGCTGTCGTTGCAACGGCTAATTAAATCAATATCACGATTTAGTAGGTCGATCTCAAGACTTACAAATCAGTTCCGAGGACTTTCAAAGTCATTCCCAAAACTTACTTCCTCTTTGTCACCAGTATCTAGCGTTGAACTGTTGGCTATTGCTGTAAATTAAACTGTGTTTTTTATGGGTTTCATTTATTTTAAGAAATATTCATTATGATTTGGAGTGTTTATGGGGTTTAAATAAAAAATGGACATATATTTAACTAATTGTATCGCGTGCATGTTTCACAAATATGGCAAACAAAGTATATGTAAAAGAGACATATATCCAGTTGTTCAAGAGCAATCATCCCGACAGTATATCAAACTGCTTAACCTTTTCTGATTGATAGCATAACCACATTGATGTGTTCCTCACACAATAACTATTAATGTTGTGCAAGTATATTGTAAACGCATAATAAATTATCGCCATCAACAAACGGTGATGTACTTGCTATTGAAAACTGCAGAAATGGAAATGCATGTTTGTACTATTAATTTACAATAAGAACGTATGCTGTTAGTCGTAAATACATGTTTGTATATCTTCTTCTGTCGAACAAATTATCAACATAACTTACTATATAAAACAGAAGAAAATGTCGCTATGGTTAGTAATAAAGCTGGCATTATATAAGAACTAGAAACGGCGCGGCCGCGGCCGACGCCTATCCCCACGCCGCAACTTTTGACCCAGGGATCAGATCATAATTTCAAATAGTGCACTGTCGCACATATGCCCCTAGCTACCATGTGATTAAGTTTCAAGCTTCTAGTGCTAATAGCGTAGGAGGAGATAGTGGCTAGGACGAACGGACGGCGGCGATAACCACATAAACCCCCGCTCCAATTCGGATAGTGGAGATAATGATGTCGGTAATGGCAAATTCAGGCAAATCTATTTATTTTTTATCAATAGGTTTTTGTCAGCTCTCATTTAATTGTACTTCTGGCTTTTACTACGAGTATATATAGATAATACGTTGGTGTCATTTACATCGTTTTGTATTGTAAATTATAACAGAAGAGAAAGCCACACGAACGATCGAATTGCGTTTTAATGCCATACAGACAATTGCAGGTTATGTAGGTTAGTTCTGATACTCATATATAACCCTTTGATAAAAAGAGTATCTTCTATATATACAGATGAAATAACATAAAGAACTCAAACAATGTGCATGAGTATGCGAGATTTTTAAACAACAGGATTAAGAAATTTCAAAAGTATGCTATTATATACCAATAAGCATATTGAAACATTTAAAAAATAATTTTAAAACGAATTAAACTTAAGTCTCAAGTCTAAACAGACTGCGGAAATCGTCAGAAAACTATTAAAATATTAAGTGCCTTTACAATATTTTTTTAATGTCATGTAATTTTTCAATTTTTTTTTTCAATTATGTGCTCAATTTAATTGAATGCATTAAGTTTATCTCAGTTCATTCAATCATGAATCAGTCTACTCAAACCGTCTTACTGGGATAGGCGCGTTTGGATTAGAGACGCATTACAATCAAACATATGCCACGCATCTATGAAGCGTACTTATCATGGACAACAAGCTGTGCTCATACTGTTTTATATGATAACCAATGTAGCTTTATAACTTGTATACATATTACATTTTACGCAGTGCAACACGGAACACACATTTATAAACTAAATTTAATTATTTAAACCCGATATTGTTTCACAAAAAGTATAAATAAAAGAATCAGTCATGGTTATTTAACGTAATAATTTATGAATCAGAATGCACAAGAATAGAATATATGTTTTAAGATGTAAGACGTCATTGGGCAACCTAAGAACTGAACTGACTGATGCGTTGTATTTAGTGTCATCCTCCCATATCTCGGATTGATAAATTGATTACTTGTATCCTTCGTGTTTTGATGGTATGTTGTGATGTTTGGTTTTGGAATAAAGCGATGCGTAAGGAGCTTTCTGGTAGAAGGACTTAAAGTGGTTACATTACCAAGTATACATGTAACTCATAATTGTGTCACGACCTTTCATTGAGATATCAAATGCGCAATATTATCCTAGTGTTGTTGTTTTATGTTTTTCTCCGACAAAAGCAGTGAAATCAATTCATACTGTTTTCTACATATTTTTGTTTTCTGATGAATTAAAATAGAATTGACACTATGTTTTTTAATTATCGTTTTTATCAGTTTGCATTTATTAGAAACGGTTTCTATCAATCATAACGTTCAAAACAGTTATCATTCATGATAAAGACAGTCATATGAAGTAAATGTATTGATCGTCACGATTTCGTCCGAAAAGAAAGAAAACATTATGACTCATATACATGTACAAACAAAAACTAACTTTGAAAAAATTGATTCCTGATGAAACTCCAAATACATGTACATTAGGTCATTGATATACAAAAGGCACTACAATAAAGCTTGGTTTCGTGTCTTCTCAGATTCCCGATTTGCGGTCATTATTATTAAGGCTACTATTTATCAATTGTATCTACACATGGAACTATAACTTTTCGGGAATGTACTAATTCATTATAATTTGTGTGATGCGACCTGTCTGTTGACAGATGCTGGTGATGATTTAGCTTATTTCATTACCTGGAGATTACTCATGGTATTCAAATAATACGAACCAACTGATATTGCGTTTTAATGCACGTATGATGCAATAGCTATGTAAACGTAAAACTTATGTCGTATTCTACACATTTTTATGATGAGTAAATAAACAATAAGCTTTTTAAAATATCAGTTTTGTTAAAGGCAAATAACGATAGTTCACACATATTCATCTCGCATTGGCCTTAAATGTACGGTCGTCATTTACACGCAACATATATATATATTTTTAAACTGATCATGCGTTTCAATGTTTTATCACAACTAGAAGAATAATAAGTAATAAAGATCCGCTTGTGACATCTTACGTTTTTGTTTATCATGGCTAGTCATGCTTACAATATCATTAACTGTAGATAACAAAATATAGTATTTTGATAATAGTTCAGTTTTCTTAATAAAGGTTTATGATACGAAGTACTGATCTCACACAAATGTGTAATACTAATCATCAACAAAAAATGATACAACTATTCGGTAAATTTAAACATATTATTTAAGCGTGTTCTTATTTCTTCATTCAAACAGTGTCATGTTTCAAATTCAGCCAAGGAAAGTAGAGAAAAACATCATATCAATTAACTGAAAACTTTATTATCATAGTATGTAATTGTAAATTTGCGAACGTGTTGCTAATTAAAATTTTACAATTACTTACGAAGTAATACGAACAGACTGACTCGTGCAGATATACATAGGTCAATCGGTTCTAATGGCTCACAAAAATTGCCATGTAATCCGCCCGCCCGAATTGCTTTTTCTGCCAAATGTCTGCTGAATTGAGATCAGCATAGACGAACTGCGGGTACCTGGGATGTTTGTCCATGTTAAAGGCCCTTCCCTTTCGATGACCGCAACATGTCCGATATCCCCGGGACATTCGCCATACAGGGTGTTGATGAGAAAGCGACGTTCAATCGCCGACAATCGAGAAGTTATTATACGTGGCTGCCTTTGTGAGATCCGACCAGCTTGCGTCAACGACCCTCTCTTTGGTGACCCAGTTGGTGTAGTTGCTTTCTTGCGCGTCAAAGATGACGTATCCAACCTCGCGGCTGTCACGATACAAAAGACACTTTACGTAAGTTACGTTAAGATTTGCCCAGATAACGTTCAGATTATCCTGGCGGAAGTGGCTGGAAAAGGTTCGCGACATGTCAATCGGTTTGGTCGATGAGGCGTTCTGCCCTGTTAGAGATGACGACATTTGTTTTAAGGAGAATGCTTATTCTTGGCAGAGGCAATTTATATTTGAAGTTTAATTTCTAAATGGTTACCATAAAATAGAATTATGTTGACAGAATATTTGAATAAAATATCAATATAATTATCTTTCACCAAAAATATCTTCTACACATAGTTCTGATATGTTTTACTTATTCTGATTTTGCATTTCAATTTTAGCCCCAAACTGGCAACGGCGATTTAGAGTTCTGATACATAAGAATCAACCGACATCCAAGAAGATACGTTGTTTATTCGCCAATAAACACAAACTTTCTCATATATTGAACACAATTCGACATTTTTGTTTGAAACTTGAACATAATTTATTTAAAGCTTTTAGGCGTTCTTGCTTTGTGTATATACCTTTATCTACTATATTTAAGAGTGTTTTTACAAACAAACATCACTTATAAACAAGAATTAAAGCATTAGTCCAGAAATATAAACATTTAAATAAAAACATTAATCCTCATTTTACAAGTGCGTGCTTATAAACTACGTCTAGTTTGCGAAACGTACAAAAAGTAAACAATTTTCACTCAACCAGCATAAATTTCATTCACATTGTGCAATTTCTATCCATAACACTCCTGACTGAGCATGGTCAGTGTGCAATGCCTTTTATAAACAAGAAATGAGTTTGGATCAAACAAACGTCAATTACATTCATAGGAACTTTTGCAAACTTCAGATTATTCAATGGATTAGTTTTCAATCAAGCAAAAATGTAATACACAGTATTTTTTCACCATTTTCGGAATGGGTCCGGGTCCTTTGGGATTGGGAGAATTCGTGTTAATTTTGCTTAAATTGGGAAATTAGTGTTGTTCTTGTTGTTTTGGTAACAAATGCTTCAAAATTGAAATTAAAGTGTTTTCATGTTTATATTGTCTAAGATTTAACTTATATAGCTAGGTGGGTGATGAACAAAATGGTAAAATGTTAAAAACCTTCATTTGGGAATTTGTAGGTCACATTTGGGAAACACATTCAACTTTGTCCATAGGTGATGGGGCCGAATACCGGACCCGATTTCTAACGAAAAGAACATTAAATACAAAATTCTACATCAAATGTAGTCAAACAAATATTATTCAGTAAAATATTCTTATATTGTTAAGACATTCATATCTTGAACACACCTGTCATCCATGCGCTTTACATATTGTTTTGGCCCGTTATCGGACGTAGCCCGGAACACCAGATTCCAGCCGTTCATCTCGATCTGTGCCACAAACAGTGGAGTGGTCCCCTGGGCTGGAGGTGGACCTGCCACAACGCTGTTCAAAATCTGTACGATAAACAGAGCGATCGCTATCGAAAACACGCCGTACACGTTTAACCCTTTCCCCCATAAGAAGCAAAGTGAAAATGGCTTTTGCAACCAGCATAAAACCAGAACAACCTGCGAGTAACTCGCAGTCTGTTCAAGATTTAAACTGCTTGCTTCTCATCAGTAACTAAGGGTTGTAAATGAAGCAAATTAAAACTTGAATTAAGTAAAAAGGTATTTAATTTTATGTCACTTTCTAAGGGACTACACATGCGTAAAAATACGTTTTTTGAATACGAATTTAAATGGAAAAATTTAATCAGTAAATATTTTCCTCAACATGTTCGTTGACGCTCATTCGTTTGCATGGTGTGGCTTCATTTGCATATTATTGATCACTATTTCATGTGGTGCACCCATTTTGACTTAAAATAAGTCTTGTTTGTGCGTCATTGCACGATTTCAAGTTTTCAAATTCAACGATTAAACGAATTTTAACAACTTAAATGTGGTTCAGGTTCAATAATCGTATGTTACAATGCGCTCGATTATCTTTAAACAAATCGAATTATACAGCGGTGATAACTTTCACCTATGGTTAAAATTACCCTATCTGTTGCGGTAAACTCGTTTATCTTGTTAACTCAGTAAACACGCGCCTATGTTGGTTAAGCCCCAACGTTGTCATTAAACGCGCCTCCAACCAAATCCAATGTGGATACACCGTGAACGTACCAGCTTATATTTAATAGTTATATTTGCAACATTTAAGCGTTTGTGTTTCTTATGTGCAAGATAATATATCAGTGAATCAACTGTTTGTGTATATCTATTCGTTAACAAAGACTAGTTGTAATAGCTATTACGTAATATCTATTTATATTGTTAGCATGTAGTTTGTTTGGTTAGATAACCTTTAAAATTAAAACATGACTCGTGAACAGGACCTATTCCATGACAATTGAGTGTTATTTAACGTTATATTGACCCATTTTATGCAAATGAAGAAAGGTCATGCAAAACGATGAGCTACTTACTTTTTTGTGTGAACAAATGCAATTTAAAGTAAAGTACTTTTGTTTCATCGTTGGTGTATATAAGCCAATGCCAAGGGACGTTTCATTACCTCAAATTTGCTTCAGTTACAGCCATCTATCTGAAGACATGTACAGTTTGCCATTTGAAATCACATTCATAATTAGACATGTTCGGCGTGTTTTCGACAGCGATCGCACTGTTTATCATACAGATCTCGAACAGCGTTGTGGCAGGTCCACCTCCAGCCCAGGGAACCACTCAACTGTTTGTTGCACAGCTCGAGATGAACAACTGGAGTCTGGTGTTCCGTGATACTCCCTGCCTGTTCCGAGCTTTGTGGTGATATCAAAAGAAGGCATTTTTCTTTTGAAGACTCTTCTTTACGTGATGGGTTTTCTGCACGACACCCGGTTTAAATTGCTGCTGTCAAAATTCTTGCATCGCACAAAAATCATTTTAATTCCCTTTTTCTGCTTACCAACATGATTAAATTGTGCAAAGGGCACGGATTCTAAACGACATTCTTGACAGTAGGCCAAATCTTTAAGCCTCGTTTTAAATCCGACCTCCCGGCGACCGTTTTTCCACGAATCAGTTTCTTTATAATTACAAACTCTGCCATCCAATAGTTGACTTTTATCATTAACTTCAGTCACATAATTTTGATCATGACCTTCCACATGGCAAATATCATTTCTTTGAAATGATGTCAATTCACAACATATATATGAAGATGTTAACATAACAAAACGCATATTTTTCCCTTATATTTATTTGTTATTACAAAAATGGGTTTTGATGCAAAGTGTAGCCACACACATTGCCTTTGACTTTGAAATTAAATACATGTTAATCAATACCGTTTGTCAACCAGTTCCGGATACTCAGCAGTTCCGATTAATTTGTATATATTATTTTTCATATTGCCCGAATAAAAACAAAAAGATAAGTGTCTACGGTATACATAAGGTAAATGAATAAATTAACAAAGTTTAAGCAAGAAAGCTTTTGTATAATGCTTACAGAGGGGATACATGCAACAAACAGTTAACCGGAACTGATTGAATGATTTATGTTTTGAAATGTGTATATGGATTTAGAAGGCTTTATTATTTTCAAATAAACTTTATACTTATTGAAAACAAATTTCATGACAATGGTTTGAAATACTTATTCTGCAAGTTGAATGATTGTTAATACTTTTCTGAAGGGTGAACTTAATTGGCTATTTTTGACAAAAACTGCATATGCCGTCTGGCCTAACCTGTTATCATACAAATAAATTGTACCCTTTATTTTTACATCTTCTCTCATTGCCACTAAATCCCGAAATAAATTATTGTGGTCAAAAGAATTAACGTTTTTTGCAGGGTGATTCTAAACTGGTTGACTGACTGTACATATAGATGCAATCTGAAAGTGTGCAAATTTGTCATTAAATCTTTAGCCTAGTTAGCAAGTTATTTATTATTGTTCGGACGGTACCGCTTTTAAAACCGAAAGAAGGATTACTAGACGTATACGTCCATTTCGACAAACGCGATTATTTTAAAGTTTTAAAGCGCAAAAAAGACGGATTTATACCTTGTAACCACAAGAAATTTTCTAATTGGCATAGATCAAAGATGTTTCTTATTTATACTTAACTTTACTATGCCAAAAAAGGGGTGGGGCTTTAATACATGATAGTTCCAGACGTCATTTTATACGTGTACAATAATAATGAATATATTATTATCAAAATCTCAAGTATGCAGCTATCTCCAGGGGGAGGTATTCGTAATGGGAGCTCACCGGGTTAAAGTGAGATTAGTTTAAGCTTACTTCCGAGATCGCGTCGTGTTTGTGTTGTTCGTTAAGGAGTAGCGGATATTTTCACACGGTAAGCCACATTGTATTTATATTTATTTTAAATGAATATCCTTTTGGGTCTTCGGTGTTTGGACTTCCCTGGGTGTTTTGTTTCAAGATCGTCGACGCCGGGATAAAACAGTTATTAAAAAGTTATTGAAGTAAAACCGTCCAAAAATCGGTTGTCTACTTACGTGACGTTCGAGAAACTGGATGTACACATAACATTTTCTATTATGATACACAGTATTGACGCACGGGCACAGTAAAATATAACTCAAATCACGATCATTTCATTTTAACCTGTCGACCAACTGATTCAGTTCAGCCATTTTCAGGAGGATGGGTTGTGGAGTGGCTAATGTACGAGATAATAGAATGTTTATCAGCCCTTTTCAGTAATATTGTAATCAATTTATTTTATGACGTGTCAACCTTATTCTCATATGGACTTTTGTTTAACAATTCTTTAACTGTCTTTTCAGATGATTCAGGTTAGTGGACACCTTTCGTTGCAGTATATGAAATTACGAATGAAAAATCAGCCAATGACTGAAATACCATGCCCCATTCATGGACCACATGAATTTACTTGAAGAATATGCCAGAAATAATTCTTAAACATAGCCAGAAAAAAAGCAAACAAAACACACGAACCAAACAAAATCAGGTACAGCTGATGTTCGTATTTTTTATTTGATCGAGTCTATATAGACAAGTCTGATATATATTATTGCTATGAGTGCTTCTTAATTACACATTTCATTCCGTATATGGCATGATGCTAGCTTCTCACGTTTTTATCAAAATAAACCATCATCTGTGTTACGTCATTATAACTACGAAGGATTTGCATACATTTTAAGGTGTATTCAGCACTTACATACATGATTCAATTCATCTTTGAAATCATATCGTGAATTGCATTTGCACAAATCTTGCTTTCCATTACAAGCTCACGTTTTGCGATTATAATAATGTATTCACAAACTCAGAGCTTGTTTAAACTAAGGTGGTCCAAAATTTGTCCAATCAAAAGTTACAAACATGTATTGGTACCAATTGGAAAAATCGAAAACAATAATTCAGATTTGCAAATATACGTTAAACCTATGACATGTGCGAGGAAATAGTAATACTTTACTTTTATTTTCGTAAATATCCTTTATATGCGTCTTTTAACGATTTAAAAACGTGACAATGTGGTTCTGTTGGTATCGTTATATTTTGTGATATATCTAGGATTAGTTAAAAAACGTACGAAATACATCACTCAATGTATAAGCACGGATGGTACAGTGGTTGAACTCCTAGACCTTTTACTCCAAGGGTCAGTGGTTCGAGCCCAGATGAAAATTACTTTTATACATTATGTTAATTTGATTTTTTTGGTCACTGAATCTCTTTAGTAAGACACATTTCAATACATGCTATAAAATGTGAACAGACCCATTCAATGCAATAATAAACATCCACTGATATGCATCATTAAACAAGCGTCAGGTATTCCAAACGCCTCAGGCATTCCTAATCGCAATAATGGTGTGTTTGGCCTCAACAGCCTCTTCATATCATCATACCGGCTTTACCTTTTTCTGGTTTTCATTACACTTAAAGTGCACGTATATGTCATTTTTTTTGTTGTTGTTTTTTATTGTTTTTTATTAAATAAAAGACATACAATATATACATGTATATGATCATAAAACAAAGTGATACCATGCAGCAGCAATAATGTTCAAACATCTTATGCAAGATATGCTAATATATACGTTTTTGTTCTTGTGGTTTCCTTTTGATTAAAAAATGGTTAATATGTTGTTGTTTTTTCGGTCGTTTGTAAACAAACAGAATAGTTATGAATATGGATGAGTTGCTTAAGTGGGTAGAAAGCATACTGGACTTGTTTATAAAAATATAATATGTTTCCATTTTTGCTCAAATATATGAAGTGTATCATTTTTTAGGGCAATCTTTTTTATTTGATTCTTCAGTTTTAAATAATTGATAAAACAGTTCATAGTAGATCTGTGTTTTCTGTATTTCATGTTGAATATGAAATATTTCATTAATATAATTATGTAATTCTCAGCGTTATTAACCTCTTGTATTTTGAAGGTATTTAAACCTAAACTGATGTCTAAGAGATATAGTTTAACATTTAATTGTTGTTTCTCTAGAAAGGTTGTCAATTGATTCCATAGAGATTGAATATGTTTTCACTCCTAGAAAAGGTGTTCTATTGTTTCAATATGTTTGCTACACATATCACACAGTTTTGTGTTTGATAGGTTGCACTTAAAAAGATATTTATCTGTAGCTATGATTCTCTGGATGTACTTATATTGAAAGTTTCTCAGTGTGCTATCAGTAGTTGATTTATATGGCATGAACATTATTTGTTTCCAATTAAATTCTTTTTCTCCAAGAAGGTTTTGCTATTTATATTGAGCTTTAGAGATTTCGGCAGTGTTTTTAATTTGAAGTGTGTAAAATATTTTGTTCGTTTTGTTTTGTTTTGTTTTGCAGTTATGTTTTCTACGAATGTTTTTTGAGTACATTGTGTGTTATTTGTATTGGTTACAGATTTAATATGTATGGGCATACTTTTGATCAATGTGTAGTACATCATGAAAGTACTTGCAGGTATTCCGAATATGTAGCATAAGTCATCAAAATAATAGAAGTCGTTTATTCTGTAGTCGTACAATTGATCTACATATTTTATGTTTCGTTCGAACCAATTTTTATAGAAAAACGGTTTATTGTTAGTAGTTGTGTCTTTATTGTTCCAGAGAATGAATTACTTTTTTATTCTGGTTTCTAAATTATGAGTAACTTTACACTATGCCGATAGAACATTCGATAGAAATATGTTTTGGTTTCATCTAATTACATCTAAGATATTATTGTCGATATTAAATTCAAAAAGTAAGGAGTCACCAAATGTTTTAAGAATTTTCTGGTAGAATAATTTCCATCTACTCGTATTTGTATTATATAAATATCTTTTAACCAAACTGCATTTGATTGCATTCAGCAAAGAATCTATTTCCGTTAGTCTGATACATCCATATTCTACTGATTGAATTAATTTAATTCGCTTAATGTTATCAGGTGTACCGTCCCAAATGAAATTAAATATTTCTGATTTTATATCTTCAATAATATCATTTGGTGGGTTTCGAAGACTGTAAGTGTATAAATTAATTTAGGGAGTGCAAACGTTTTCAACACGGTGTTTTTTTCCCGATTAGTGTAAGTTTACGATGCTGCGATTTTTAAACAATTTTTTTTATTTTTAAATTTAGGCAAATTGTTTTTTAGAAATGTTTCATTTTCATTGTTGTAAAGGTTATTCTTAACGTTGTTGCTTCATCTGATGTCCAGTTGAATTTCATTTCTTTTTTAAGGTGAATATTAGTTTGTTTAAATTTACCTACTCGTAGCACAGTGCATTTACTTTTGTTTAGTTTAAGACCCGATGACATTCCAAAAAGAGTTAGCGATTCTATCAGATAATTGAATGAGTCACTACTGTCATTTAAAAAATTAGTTGCATCATCAGCAAACAGGGACTGTTTAATTTCTTCGTCATGTTCTAGCGATATTCCCTTTATATGTTTATTTGATTGGATATAGTGTGATATATACTCGATGCATATAATAAATAGCGAGGATGAAAGTGGACATCCTTGTCTTACCCCTCGTTCGATGTTAAAACTGTGTGAGAAAAAGCCATTGTTAATTATTATAATGTTAATATCGGTATAAAATATTTTAACCCATTTAATTAACCTTTCACCGAAATGCATATTTTCTACGCAAGAGAACATAAACGAATGGTCTAGTGAATCGAAAGCCTTTTCGAAGTCTGCAAAGAATATGAGGCCAGAATTGTTTGGTTGGTTGAAATAATTTATACATGCTTGTATCAGACTTACGTTTTCACCAATGTAACGTCCTTTAATGAAACCAGATTGAGATCTTGAAATGATATCGGTATAAAATAGTTTAACCCATTTAATTAACCTTTCATCGAAATGCATATTTTCTACGCAATAGAACATAAACGAATGGTCTAGTGAATCGAAAGCCTTTTCAAAGTCTTCAAAGAACATGAGGCCAGAATTGTTTGGTTGGTTGAAATAATTTATACATGCTTGTATCAGACGTACGTTTTCACCAATGTAACGTCCTTTAATGAAACCAGATTGAGATCTTGAAATGATTGATGGTAATATTTTTTTTAATTCTGTTTCATATACGTTTAGTAGCAATTTTATAATCATTGTTCAGTAAACTAATCGGGCGCAAGTTTAATAAGGATTCTAGGTTTTTTACAGGTTTTGGAATGAGTGATATTATACCTTGTTTTTGTAGCGTAGTTAAGTTTTCGTTATTAAATGAATAGTTAAGTGAATTAATTGAATGTATTTTAATATCATTCCAGAATATTTTATAAAATTCGATTGTGATGCCATCAGTTTCTGGACTTTTGTTATTTTGCATTTCTTTTAGTTCTAATGCACATTCATATTCATTAAGTAATCCGTCGCACAGTAGTTTTTCCTCTTTATTTAAAGCATGGTGTGTTTTTTAAAGGGTGTAATTTTCAACATGTCTTCGTTTATAGAGAGTTTCGAAAAATAAACGTTGTGCTTCTAGTATTTGAGTTCTGCTTGTTATCTTCGCCATCGGCTACTAATTTGTGTACAGTTTTTGTTCACTTCTATATGTGTGATACAAACAAAAATCAATGGAAGCACAAACACCGTAGATCCGAAACGGCGTATTAATGTAAAATAAATATTAATACAAAGTGGCCTAATGGGTGAAAATATCTTTTACTCCTTCACGAACAACACAAAAAACAACGCCATCTTGGTAGTAAGTTCCAACTTACCTCACTTAAACCCAATAAGCTCCCGTAAACGCATGTCCTTCTTGTACCTCGTAACTACGGATGGCATTGTTATTTTCATTTTTGCGTATCTGCTGCAATCTCGCTTTTCCGACGTACATGTGGGATGGCTGTTATTTTGGTCTAGGCCTACACTGAAGTGTAAAACATATATAATAAAGGATTATATTTTCTATCATAGTTTGTAGTCGAATTCCCCTGGGAATATTCCACATTACAACCCCATAGTCAGAATTAACTATGCGTAGGAGTTTAACTACTATTACAAAAATGTAGTTTTTATTTTAATTTATACAAGATCTTACTTTAATTTAGTTTACTTCTTTAAAGTAAATACACATAAACCATATCTATCTTTACTTCTGAAATCTTTTTACAACATACATATTCATTTGTTATGCAACTCGTATTATGCGTTATCAATAGCAAACTCCCCTCTAGGTATCACGATCCGAAAACGTTTATTCAAACAATTATTGTGGTACACATATTACCTGCTTTCAAGGTCAATGTCATACGTTAAAGCCCAAGTCTCAATATGCCGGCAGAACCCGGTCCATCCCGGTTTGCTAACTCCGGTCGACCGGCGAGAACCGGGATCATGGTGAGGCTGGGCCTCAAAATAGAATTACGATAAAATAACGATGGTATTGTCATTGTAACCAACTTCCTTGTTCTAGATGTTTTTCGAAATAACTCGGCACACCTGAAAAGTATTAGTAGGGGACTTATATTGTTTGGCAATAGTCTTGTTCAGTATGGCTTGAGTATAACTACTTACGAGTCGTAGTCGCTTTACTTGTTTACGTGTCTTGTCAAGCGGTCGCAAACAACCATGTTACCTTTATGCTGCTGGTGAAAATATCAGTACACGTTACGTATCGTTAACTTTTACGCATTATTAAACGGCATTGTTGAATTTTTCATCGTCTTTTGATAGTTACTTGTCTGAAGCGGTTATATAAAAATACTGCTGTGAGAAATTATGAAAATGTCACCGGCGTTTTGGATTTTACCTTGTGTTTTAACGTTCAACATTCTTGGTACGTATCGAAACGAATGTAATTGTAAACTATATTTAATATACGACATTATAATGTATTGTACTGTATAAAAATTGTGTAACACTAATGCAAACTCACGCTTTGCATCTCTTTTACGCTCAATCATGTAAACAATTAGACAATGCAGCTCATATGGAGTAGCTTACCCGTACACGTCTATTTAAATCTCTTTGAAGTAAAATTGCAGCATTGTACGATCCGAACAATTATAGATGGCTAAGAGATTTGTCACTTAAAATTAATACAATAAATTTTTTTAATCCCATTTTATAAGGGAAAATTCAAGTAACATTTTATAGTTAGCATACTTTCCCTGAAACTAAAGGATTAATTTGTTTGGCATGCAAAGGACCTAGGAAAGACATCAATATAAGTTGATCAATCGTTTTTAAACACACACAGTATATATATATATAAATAAATAAATATATATATATATATATATATATATATATATATATATATATATATATATATATATATATATACATATATATATATCTATATCTATATATATATATATATATATATATATATATATATATATATATATATATATATATATATATATATATATACAGTGTATATATATATATATATATATATATATATATATATATATCTACAGTTGTTGTGATTTGATTTGTAGACTTGGAAGTATATCCTGGGATTTCAATTCCTTTAAAAAAAGTTATACACAATTGTATGTAATAACTTAACAAAGATAGCCACACAAAAAATAACTGTGTATGTTTAAAAAAGATACAAAGCATGGTATGCTTTTTAGTTAATAATATTGTGATAATACTGACTATTTTCGAGGAATTTCACTCCGAAACGTCAAACTGGATATTATGTTGCCATCGATAAATTATAACATCACTTAGAGCACATTTTGGTTATAATCGTATGTTATGAACCACGTATACCAAAGTAAGAGATCACAGTTTGACCAAGAGAGGTTGGCATTTAGAGTGTCTATATGGGTACCTGGGAACGTATATAATTTGACAGCTTCAACTGTTAACTGGTCTATAGAACACTTAATAACTTATGCACATCTTACACAAATCTCTTATATTTATTATTTAAGTTTGTCTATTGTTGAAAATATGAACATATTTTAATAAATGATCTCCGAAAATAGATTTATGTCATTCTATAAAGTTTTATGTATACATTCTATATATTTACGCTAGTGTATGAATTAAGTATGTCGCTCAGTACAATTTGACCTACATACAATATCAAGTTCTCACGGAAGTTAGATGTCACAATCCATGTTTGTTTAAACAATCATTCGAATAGATGGGTTTACATAGTTCGAAGCGAACGACCTTGTGTATGTTTACATCCTACATTCTGGATGTAAGACAATTCAACGCATTGAATTGTATTATGCTATCAGAAAGTGATGTACTTGTATTTTTACAGCTTAGCTCCAGCAAGGCCGATTAGGAAGAACTGAGAACCCTGTCTCCCCAAAGTCACGCCTCGCCCTTCAGACTCTAACCACGCTTATTACAACAGTACATTTAAATATAATAAATGTGAAACCGAAACCACACATTGGTGTAATATAAGTATTAAATACATTGTTGTGCCGAATTAATGTATCAAAAATAACAATTTCAAAGAGAGCAACTTAAAGAAGTTAGTGAAAGAACAGAAATTTGTTAAATGAGCTTTTGACAATTTGAGATATAATATATTGCTTTCAGTATTTTGTTCCAAACGGGATATCAGTCATTAAAAAGAACCCATTTCATTTCAAGTGCAAGTCTACATTTACAACTGCTAGCCACTGTTGCGTGTGTGTGTTGACTTTAGAGTCTACCATACCACTTGCTTAAAATTTATCGCGAAACTTGATCATGACAGCTACTTAATAAAATGTTCAATTACTTTAAGGTATCAAAGGGATATATATGTTTGTTCCTATAGCGTTTAACCTAAGAGGTATCAAATTTCATTAAACATTTGTATTGTAACCCTTGAGATGATGTAAAATGCATGTTTGCATGTGGTTTATTGTCTTATAGTTAATACATGCATTAAGCCGAAACCGAATCTTCGCAAGTTTGGCAGTATTAAATGATTCGATGATATTAAAGAATGCTTTCTTGTTCAGAAATCGTGTTTGTAAGTAAAGGTCGCTTTAATGTCAGCTGAAGATAATGCTTAAATTACAAAAGTGGTCTTTGTGAAAATATCACTATGCTTCATCAAACGTAAGTAGAAACCATTGAGGAAAGTATTTAAATACATTATGATCCTCCAATACCACTTCCCCCGCCTTATGGTAGCTTTTCAAAAACAACACGCAACCGTGGGTACCAACAAAGCTGACACATTTTAAATCCTTTCAGATCACATAGGATTTCAACAGTTACTATTTTCTATGAAAATATGGATAAAACCTGTTGGAAAATATGGGAAAGTGTTGTTTGTACCTATCGATTAGATGGGTTTTATCACAGTTTTAAATATCTATCCTGATAACAATATTTATATTACGATATCAATAAAGTATCATTGGGAGCATCCATTATATTTAGTGCCACTAAACATAATAGTACTTTCTCAAACGAATCACTAACACGCCATTTTATTAATCAGATCACATACGTTTAAGGAATTATTTTATTCAGATGCCAATAAATTAACTGAGTTATAAGTAAAATGTGTGCTATTATTTATAGAAACAATGTTAAAACCAATTTTGATGAATCGTAAATATGTGTTATATGTTCTTCTAATTAGAAAATATGAATGAGAAGGAATACATCCGAGCGCTTTAAGGTGGCGTTTATAATAGAGAATCTCGTCCTTTGCAAATGCTAGGTGGATAAATCTATAGTGTAGATGTCCTCCTTTCTACAGTGTAGGTGTCTCCTTTGCTACAGTGTAAGTTTCTTCATTGCTACAGTGTAGGTGTCTTCTTTGCTACAGTGTAGGTGTCTGCTTTGCTACAGTGTAGGTGCCTTCTTTGCTACAGTGTAGGTGTCTCTTTTGCTACAGTGTAGATGTCTTCATTGCTACAGTGTAGGTGTTTCCTTTGCACAGTGCAGGTGTCTCTCTTTTGCTACATTGAAGGTGTCTTCTTTGCGACAGTATAGGAGTCTTCATTGCTTCAGTATAGATAGTCTTCTTTGGTAAAGTGTAGGTGTCTTCATTGCTAATGTGTCGGTATCTTCTTTGCTACAGTGTAGATGTCTATTTTGCTACAATGTAGGTCTATTCTGTGCTATATTATAGGTGTCTTCTTTGCTACAGTATAGGAGTCTTCTTTGTTTCTGTATGTGTGTATTCTTTGCTACCATGTAACTGTCTGCTTTGCTACAGTATAGGTATCTTCTTAGCTACAGTGTAGGTGTCTTCTTTGCTACTGTGTAGGTATCTTCTTTGCTACAGTGTAGTTGTCTTCTTTGCTAAACTGATGTAGGTGTCTTCCTTGCTACAGTATAGGTGTCTTCTTTGCTACAGTGTAGGTTTCTCCTTTGCTACAGTACTGGTGTCTTCTTTGCTACAGTACTGGTGTCTTCTTTGCTACTGTATAGGTTTTGTTTTTGCTTCAGTGTAGGTGTTTTCTTAGCTACAGTATAGGTGTCTTCTTTGCTACAGTGTTGGTGTACCTTTTGCTACAGTATAGATGTCTTCTTTGCCACAGTGTAGGTGTCTTCTTTGCACAAGTGTAGGTGTTTTCTTTGCTTAAGTGTAGTTGTCTTCTTTGCTACAGTGTATGTGTCTTCTTTGCGAAACTGAAGGTGTCTTTTTTGCTTCAGTATAGGTGACCTCTTTGCTACAGTGTAGGGGTCTTCCTTGCTACAGTATAGGTGTCTTCTTTGCTACAGTGTAGGTTTCTTCTTTGCTACAGTACTGATGTCTTATTTGCTACAGGACTGGTGTCTTCTTTGCTACTGTATAGGTTTTGCCTCTGCTTTAGTGTAGGTGTCTTCTTAGCTGCAGTATAGGTGTCTTTTTTTCTACAGTGTTGGTGACCCCTTTGCTACAGTATGAATGTTTTCTTTGCTACAGTGTAGGTGTCTTATTTGCAAAATTGTAGGTGTCTTCTTTGCTACAGTGTAGGTGTCTTCTTTGCTACAGTGTAGGTGTTTTCATTGAAATAGTGAGTGTATCTTCTTTGCTACAGTGTAGTTGTCTTCTTTTCTACAGTGTAGATGTCTTCATTGATACAGTGTGTGTATCTTCTTTGCTACATTGTGGATGTCTTCTTTGCTACAGTGTAGGTGTCTTCTTTGCTACATCGTAGGTGTCTTCTTTGCTACAGCGTAGGTGTCTTCTTTGCTGCAGTGATTGTATCTTCTTTGCTACAGTGTAGGTATCTTCTTTGCTACAGTGTAGGTGTCTTCATTGATACAGTGAGTGTATTTTCTTTGCTACAGTGTGTCTTCTTTTAGTCTATGCAATCGTTTGAAGGACTGCATTATCCTATACCTATTACATCCTTAGAAAGCAGCACGGCTCTATAACTATGTTTAGCATAAGAAGTTAAGTTTTGCATTTTTACATTACTATGTATCATCCAAAAAAAATCTCACTGCAATGGGCCTCACGTTTTAAGTATCGGGAAAATATAGCTGTTTTTATACAAAAACATATTTTAGTTTTTATTGCAAAATTTAATAAAGGGTTTCATTGAAAGCCACTATCAATTGTAGGTGTTATTCATATAAATGATTTTTTATTGTCATAGTTTGGTTAGAAATTGATATGTTATTTAATCCATAAAATTCATAGTATAACGTTCATGTTAGATCCGGGTTAAATTGATACAATACAGCTTAAGCAGGGTTTTTTGGCCGCCTTTTAGGGTAAAGATGATGCCATTCTTTGTCAAGTTAAGGTGCTCCAATCAAAAATTAAATAGTGCAGTTGGTAGGCAGTGTATGTTGCATATGATTTGAGAATATGACATTTTTGTTTTAATAAGAAAATGTGTATATTATTGATTGTGAATAGCCTGCATTTTTTTCAATGTAGTAAATATGATGTTATCCGTAGCGAATGTATATATAACTGGTATTTGGGTGAAATTTTATAATCGGATGAGCAAAGCAGAGAACGACACACTATTAAAACGACTGTTGTTTTGGTATCATCTTATAAACACATTTTTATCAGTTGTAAGATTAGCAAAGAGAAACATAATTATATTTTGTGGAACATACTGTGTATTTTGGGCCAACGGCCTTTATTTATTTAATAAACTGAGTCGAGTTAAGTTGAGTGTACTTATAGGCTAAATAAAAAAACTAAATTAATTGAGAATATGTGTTGGTTTTTTACATTCTGAGCTCACATGGGTACATATTGCTCATTGGAAGCCAAATATCTTACTCGATTAGGCCATTGTCAGCGCATTAATAGTTGGTATAATTTTGGCTTTAATTGACCAGAAAGGCGTGCGTATGCGAAATACAATATGACTTGAATGCTTGTCCTGAGATTGACTATAATAAAGAAATAATTTCGTGAAATCATTTTTTCATTTGAACATGTATATATGATGATCGCTGTAACGTTTCTCTGCATATATTTATTTTACAGTTCTGTCTACGGCTTATCCATTTTCCGGGTCTTGAAATTTACATGAGTTAAAGAACAATTTTTGTTTAAAAAACATTTGTTACAATTGTGCTACTTTTTCTTAATTTTAATCTTGCAACACTGATGTTTACATTCAAACGTCTATCTGATCATGTGGAAATGCACTAGGAACTTGTTGAAATGCAAAACATTTTGCAGTGTAAACATGCTCAATAACAACATGACGCTCTGCTTAAAACAGCAATGTATTCGAATATGGTAATACAATGGCGTTCACGTATAATAGTACCAAATGTCAACATTGAAACTTTTCTAAACAAGATGTTTTGGTTAGTAATGGCATAAAACATTGGGCAAGTCCTCAAAAAAAACCATTTTGTATTAACGTGATTAAATGAGATCAAGTAATTGTGAACCTAAATGAGAGCCAATGTCTTCATGTTTACTGCTTGTTTACGGGTATGGTTTAAATATATATCATATATATATATATGACAATATGAACTCAAAAAACGCATTCTTGTGTTTTATGAACTTTATATAAGTTACACAGATAATCAAGCATGCATAGATGAAGTAAAACAGTATATTCTAGATAAAATACTGATGTGCAATATTTATATAATAATTCGTTGAAACCTATCTATACTATTTGTGTAAAGGGACTTGTTCAAAGTTCGGACAATGACAATAACACTTGTCGTAACCTGATGGATTCAAAAAGAAAGTATGCATGATAGTAAACAACTTAATAACACTCCTGACTTAGACAAAGACTTAACGTAATCATCCGTGTTTTGATAATTACCTTTCAACATCGGAAAAATATAATGCGTATTAGCGATAATTAAAAGAACACTTGTAAAACGGTCTTTAAGCTAACCTCAATTCTTCAAAAGCCTGTGAGGTAAACTTCAAAATTAGCTTTTGCATCGATGGACATGTTTTTATTGATTTCCTTATTCATATAATAATCTGAACTTTTTACCAAAAAAGTACAAATTGTGTCGTGAAATCATTTTTTTAAATACGAAATTTCCGTGAACACGTCTATTAAACAACATTACAACATCAAAGTTCTATACTATGGAAGCGTATATGGTACCCCCAGATGCTGTGATGATGTCAACATGACGGCATGATATGAAAAGGTGTCATGGCGTAAAAAATAACTCATCGTGTGGACTAAAACTATGATGGAAAGTCATTTTCACAAGAGCATGACGCAAAAAATTATGTTGATTTGTCGACTTAGATCATGTCGACCAAATATTTTTTCGGGAAAAGCCGGAAAAATGTACGTCGAAAATTTACCTTAATGTCGTTATGGCAAGTAAAATTAAGAGAGAAAAATCTACAAAACTATGACGACATACCATGTTATTTCACAGTCGATATAAACTAATCCGGCATGACCATATTATTGCTGTGTGCCATGTTCTATCAAGGCATGATATGAAAAAGACGTCATGACATAAAAATAACTCATCGTGTCGACTAAAACTATGATGGCAAGTCATTTTCACAAGAGCATGACGCAAAAAAAAATATTTTGATTTGTCGACTTAGATCATGTCGACCAAATATTTTTTTCAGGAAAAGCCGGAAACATTTACGACGAGACTTAAACTTAATGTCGTTATGGCGAGTAAAATTAAGAGGGAAAAACCTACAAAACTATGACGACATCCCATGTTATTTCACAGTAAGTCGATATAAACTAATCCGGCATGACCATACAGCGTTTTTTTCCTTCTTTGAACGGGTCCGGTAAACGGCCCTGTTCCTAATAGGGACCGGACCTGGTCCCAAAATCGCCGACGGACCCTTCCCAATTTAGAAAACGGTCTTATCCCAAATAGTTTATATAAAAACGGCCTCGTATCGATTCGAAAATCCCAAATAGACTATCTTTTTTGTCTCAAAACGACTTCAGAAGTTAGTAAACAAGTATGAAAAGGAAAGGTTGTTGTTGTAGTTGTTGTTGTTCTTTTAGAATGAGGCCGACGCAACTTCCGATAGGTGGAGCCACCTAGTTACCAAGTTGACTGTTCCCCGGCCGGCATACATAATGCGGCATTATTGAATGCTGGCGGGGAAACAGTCAACCAAATAAGGCAATAGTAGTAAAATTGACCTTGTTTTGTACGCTTCGATAACAATGTTTCACCTGTTCGTGACAGTTGTTTATTGAACGTTCTCGTTAAATACAGATTCAATATACAAAATAAAACCCTTATCCGAAAAGAATGATAGATATTTCGAAATGCCGACTTTGACAAAATATTTTCCCGGGTTTTGGTTTTATTCGTTGCGACGTCTTTACGTAGTAAACAAACCCAAATATGGAAATCCGAAATCTCGTTTTACTCTTCAAGTACTCGCGGCGAAGTTAAAAAGTCAACTACTTCCGACGATTTTGCACACTCGCATCGTGGTTTTTATATAAATAGCCAGAAAATGAGTCACAATTCAAAATACTACTTGAAGAAAGTGAACAAAACGAAATTAGCCAAGCATAAAAGTCTTGAAGACTTTGGGTTTCGTCCTGAACCAAAGAAAATTAAATTCTCCGTGAGGTCCGATGATGGTACCCTTCAATAATTTTCAGCCGAGCCAGTTGGTAAGGCGGTACTGCCCTCGGCTAGTTATCACATTGACTCGCCTTGCACATCAAGTGAACAGTCAACCATGATTGAGAAATGTCACACAGAAAGTTTTGATATTGACCAAGGGTTAGGGTTGATGTTTTCCACCTAAATTTCTGTTTTCTATTATAACAATGGTCATCTGCTGGTCCTTTTAATTTAGACAAGTTATCTCAAATTGCCACACAAAGTAATTGTTTAATTGGGCTTTATGCCATTTTAAACAATTTTCAGTTATATTGCGGCAATACCCATTAATTCTATCTGGAAAACCAGTTCTTATTTTTTTTTAAATAAACTGGTATTTGTTATACAGACTTATGATCTACCCTATCCCAGAATGCCATTGATAGTGTATAAAAGCATTGTTGACTACATAAAATAGATTCCAGTTGATGTATTTGTATGATTTTTGATATTTCCCAATTTGATGGATTTCACGACGCGAAAATTCCCAATTTGAAGGATTTCGCGACTCAAAAATTCCCAATTTCTAGGGGACAGGACCTGTTCCCAAACAGGTGAAAATAAACGCTGCCATATTATGTGGGTGTATCATATACGCTTTCATACTATACAAATAACCCATATCGCAAAACGTACCACCAGATAAAAAAGTAATATTTATTTAAATCATGTTCTCGTTAAACTTCACGTTCGAGAAATCCCCTATTATTTTATATTGCGACATACAAATAAACACACTCGTGATATTCTCTTTTAATTTCGATTTACTACAAGGGATTGGTTCTTAGACGTCTTTGACAGTGTATGGAAGAATCTCAAATCCCAAATACTGTACAGGGCTCACAATCCTATAAACTATTAATTACCCTAATGTCAATGTATTTGACAGGTACAAGCAAATTACTGTCTTGAATATTTCACTAGCCAATGATAAAGGCGAAACTGGATGAAGTTCGTGCATAGCTGTATAGATCAAGTGAAAAGAGGTTCGTGGTACCGTAACTTCAAACAAAATTGTAGAAAGTATACTCCTATCTCTTTCACATGCTGCTAGAGGTATGATTGCTTGAGTCTTCAGTTTCGTGTTAGTGACCCGATTAGATTTCGTTGGCAAAACTGTATCCCGGATGTGCGTGTAATTGTGCGACCCGCGAACCCTATTCCTTTTCGGATACCCTTTGATCCCTATCATGTATCACTGACTGTAAAGCAATCTTGTTATAACGTATGTGAATACTTCCTCATTGTGTGATAGCTTCTGTTCTCAAACGAACAATAAAACAACTGCTTGGAAATAATATGGAAATGTTAAGTGCGTTTTGGATTTTATCGTGTGTTTTAACGCTCAATTTTCTTGGTACGTATCGAAACTAATATAATTATATTGTTTTTGTTAAATATACGGAATCAAATTAAGCTGTATGATTGTTTACCACAGTTATAATGTTGCAATAATTATAAACAACTTTGTTTAGTCCCATAACGATATGCTTTGCTTTTAAACATTTAAGTGTCGCAACATAAGCTAAACTATAAACTGGTACGTACCCAAAATCTTAACACACAGTAAAGTGAATACAGTAAGTTAGTTGAACAAAAATATATAGCTCGCAAATATGTACTTTGCATTGATATGTGTGCATAAATAAATGAGGGTTCCGACCGTTATGAAGGAAATAATTAGTTTCTCAGAGTAAGCGATTTAATCGATTGAAGCGTACCTAACTATTCGATTATAGTTTCAATAGAGTTCAATAAAGTCGCGCAAAACGTTCACAAACAAATATGAGTGCAATTATAAAAAAGCACTCCGAGCGTGTAATCCATGAATATCGTGTTCACGAGTGCCAGAGCAATAGTGTTTAGCTATAAATGAAGTATATTGAAAGTATGCAAGTTTACCTTCGATCTCATTAATGTACAATCATGTAGAAAATCTAAACATGCCGTTCGTGCCGACACTTATATTTAAAACTCTGCAACTTCGAATTGTCACATGTATACGTTCTTCAATATTTTCGATTATAAAGAGCTTTGTCGCGTAAAGTTTGCAACCTAATGTTCAAAGTCGTTATTTTAACAATTGAGAAAAATTGCGAATTACGTATTTTCGGAATAACCGCATAAAGTGTTCAATCTTCCTATGGTTTTTCCTCTTAAAAAGTAGCTTGGAAGCGTCCTCACTTGTACAAATATCAGTGTCAAAATAGTTAAGATCAACGAAAAAATGGCATACAAGATCGTAATGTCGATAGGCTTATGTAGTATTTGAATACTGTAACTTTTATTTTCAGTGAACATTAACAATGTTGATTTTGGGAACGCATGTCTTAAACTAAAATATGATCAACTTGAAATATTGCATACCGACATGATACCTTTTGTCAGCAAATTGAAGGGTCATACTATAATTAAAACGTGTTGAACATAGGAAGTGACTTGTATCATTTATGATAAAGTTTTATTTCAATAAGTTTGCCTATTTAAATTGTTCTTATCTTATGATGCAATTATGTTTACGAATTATATAAACACAACATAAGCACAGCTAGTCGCGCATTTGAATAGTAGCTGTTTCTTCTTTTAGCCAAGGTTTAATTTGTATGTTTGTTTACTTGGAATTTTAGACGTATTCAACAGTATTCAGTCATATCACGGCGGTCATTAACCATCGCACACTTTGTTTCACAGCATATCCTGACATGGTGCTGCTGAGCGAAGTGGTAATAAATTCAACCGAACCAGCAACAACTAACACACCACAACCAGCAACAACCACACCAAAACCAACAACAACCACTCCACAACCAACGACAACCACACCAAAACCAACTACAACCACACCACAACCAACAACAACCACACCACAACCAATAAAAAACACACCAAAACCAACAACAACCACAGCAAAACCAACCAACATGGTGCCGCAGAGCGAAGAAGTAATAAACATCGCAGAAAATCCAATAACAGCATCACCAACAACAACCACACCACAACCAACAACAACAACAACACCACAACCAGCAACAACAACCACACAACCAACAACAACCACACTACAACTAACAACCACCACACCACAACCAACAACAATCACTACACAACAACCGACAGCATCAATATCGACAACCATCACTACTTCAGTCCCTATCACCGAAAAGAAAGGTACAATTTATTTAATAGGGAATCTAATAGAAAATAAATTTGCCTTCAAATTAAAGGCGGATAATGATTTGTTCGTTCCAAAGCATTGCCCTACTGAAATCATTTTAGGTAAAACACTATAGACAATCCCAGAAATCGATTACTCCCTAGACACTCCCGGATTACCGCCCGTGCGCGCCGCCATCTTGATACTGAAGAACAATGCAGGGACCTATATGTTTGTATGAACAATAAAACGAAGTGACGCGATTTTATTAAATATATTTGAAGATTTGGATGGTTTCTATTATCGATACAATAATCATATAACAGTTCGTATTTTTAAATAAATATTTGTATCAGGTCCATCTGCATTGTTTAAGAGTCATAAAACCTGAGACGAAGATATACGTCTCTGATAAAACTCAGCATGAATTAGGCTTTTATTGTCATTTGACATGTTATTAGAAGGTGACGCATGGTATCTTATCTTAATAACAGCATCTACACATGTGGAGATATATAATGTCACAGACATACCAATTAACACTTTTACTCCACCATTGGGACATCGTCTCCCACTGAGGGAATGCTTTCGTTCCTCAATCGCAGATGGCGTTTCTTTTACCATTAATTAGTTAAATTAAATCAATTAAATTGACAATCCGTAATTATCGAAGAAAAAAAATCACTACGTTCGTGTTTAAACAGTTCATTTTAAATATTAACTGTATAGTGAACATTTTAATACGAAATTAATACGGTGACGGAATGTAGCGAACATTATTGGGACTTTTTAAGTTTACGTATGACTAAATATGTGTCATAATGAGCATTTTATCGTGAATGTAGATTACATTAAAAAAATAAAGAAAAACAAGCAAACAATTAAGTAAATATTTAGAACAAGACAAAGACAGTTTGTTCAGGCTACATACTTTGATTCTAACATTAGAATGGTATTTAAATGATAAAATAAAAAAATAAAGTTATAAGCAAAAGCAGATATTCACGTTTTAATTTAAAAACCTGCCATGTTCTGACACTTTACACATTTTCGCTAATTAATATCCCCTGGACTAGTTGATTTAAAATCCCAAACATAATTTCCGGCTAGAGATTTTTGTTTGAAAGCGAGATTTAAATAAAATATGTTAATAAAAAACAACACAATTTTAGACTAAACCGTATACATTTTAATAAGAAAAGTTTGCCGCTACATGAAATCTTACAGAGCTTCGTTTATAAATATTTCCGGACCAATTTAAGGTAAAGTCACACATTTTATTTCGACTACAGCTTTTACATTACTTTAGAAATAATACTTTTATAAAAAAATATTATTAAAGAGTTAATAAATCTTAAGAAAAACAAAGATATGTACCATTCAATAAAAAAAGTCTGTATCGGTATTGAATCATATACATGATACTACCTCATGGGTCAAGGTCTCAAGGTATATCGTTGAAGCAAAACAGTTTGTGTTTGAAATAAGCGCAGTTTTTATTCCAATATCTAATGTTGTGGCATCTATGGATACATTTCTTCGTCATTTACGTAATACCTTCTGCTCTTTTTACATAGGTATCTTCTATCAGGACAATATTTCAACAATTTTGCGAACTAAGATAAGCGCTTAAGGGAAACATGACACTTTTGTTATGGAAACATGTATTGTCCCATCTATGATTGCTATTACGTTTCTTTCTTGAGAGGTTCAACGATATTTTAAACCAAAATGACATCATGTCCTCAGTCTATGAACAAATTATGTGCGTTCAGCGTTGACTCCTGTACGACTACACAATGTTATTCTCACGTTCCTCGTTATTATATCGCGTTACTGTTGCGTTTATGGCGTCCTCGTGACGACCATACGGCGTTCAAAGAATTAAACCGTAAGATCGTCAACTACGGTGTTTACTTTAACGTGTCTGTTTAAAGTAGTCGTCGTAAGGCGTTCTTCGCGTTTAGGTCTCACAATGACAAAATCCGCCCTTTGCGATCATACTGCGTCATGGGTCGCTTAAAGAATGCCGCAAGAACGCCAGTACGGTTTAGGGATTTATAAAGTTCATTGTACGTGTATTCGTGCTTGAAAGAATAATTTACTAACGAGTCTTCCATGACAGTATGTGAATGGTGGGCATTTTTTTAATTAAATTAGTAATGTTGTGTAAGGCACGCACAAGTTTCAAAGATACATCGTCATGTAGTATAATTTTAGTTTTTTAGCTCGACTTCTCGAAGAAAAATGAGAGCTATTCTACTCGCCGTCGGCGTCGGCGTTGGTGAAAGTTTTTTTATAAATTAAAATAACTTTAACACTATCAAAGATAATAAACTGAAACTTGTGATACTTCATTTTGGCAGCAAGACAATTGTGTATGTCAAGTTGCATAACTCTGTCAGCATTATTCTTAGAGTTATGCCCCATTTTATGCTTAGAAAATTTAAAATTTGGTTAAGTTTTGTGTTTAGGTCTACTTTATTCCTAAAGTATCAAAGGTTTTGCTTTCATACTTGCAACACCTATCATAAGGGGACTACGCAGGCAAAGTTATATAAATTTGACTGGCATTTTGACAGAATTATGGCCTCTTTTATACTTTAAAAATTGAAAATTTGGTTAAGTGTTGTGTTTTTGTCCATTTTACTTCTTAAGTATCATAGCTATTGCCTTCAGACTTGGAACACTCGCTAACTATCATAAGGGGATTGTACAGGACAAGTTGCATAACTCTGGTTGGTATTTTGACAGATTATGACCTTGTTTACTTAGTAACTTTGATTATTTTGTTAAATTTTGTGTTGAGATGCACTTTACTTCTTAAGCATCAAGGCTATTGCTTTAAAACTTCAAATACTATCATGAGGGTACTGTACCTGGCAAGTTGAATTTGACCTAGACCTTTGAATGTCATTGAATCTCAAGGTCAAATAAATAAATTTTGCTTAAACTGCCATAACTTCTTTATTTAGGATCAGATTTGATTCATACTTTGACAAAACAACGCTTACCTGACATACCACAATGGACTTACCCCATAATTACCTTCATTTTTTTTTCATTTTTTTATGCCCCCGGTAGTAGTTGAACTGTCCGTAAGTCTGTGCATCCGTCCGGAAACTTTAACATTGGCCATAACTTTTGCAATATTGAAGATAGCAACTTGATATTTTTGCATGGATATGTATCTCATGGAGCTGCACATTTTGAGTGGTGATAGGTCAAGGTCAAGGTTTCCTTCAAGGTCAAAGGTCAAATATATGGCGTATGTCCCTCCGTCCGAAAACTTCAACATTGGTCATAACTTTTGCAATATTGAAGATAGCAACAATATCATATGACATAAAATATTTTTTAATCAATGCATAAATAAATAATGGGTTGACAAGCAAGACAATCATTAATTTTAAACATATCAATGTAAATAAAGTTAGAAATACTTTTTAATTGTCTACTGTTAGTACTTGATATGATAGATGTGAACTTGTTCACATAACGATTGTGCAACTACAACTGATTTTTTCGGCAAACGCTTAAAGTGTATCGGTTGAGAACTTTGTAATTTTATTTAAACTGTGTTTAATGAGCATTTAGAATGATACATTTTTGTCAAGCAACAATGCATTGAATTCAAATAAATTCGCTCTTTTAAATAATACTCAGTTTTAACCGTCAATATGCCGTTCAATTGTAAATATTATAAGGTCCTAGTCCGCGCGTTTACAGAAATAATGAAATTCTAAACGTGTTTTCAATAAAAACCAAACCGAATACATTTTCAGTGTATTATTTATTTTCCAGCAAGAAATGCAACTAAAATTAATATTACTGTCTTTATATAAATTCAAATGTGTATATTCACTATATTTACATAAGTTTCATGGGGTTTTTTTTATTAACAAAGTTTGCTTATTTACTCACTCAAAAGTCTAAATAGAAGTTGGATGGAAGCTATTACTCAAAATTTTCAATCATGACTTGTATGAGAAACTATCGGCTATATATACTAATTCCGATGGCACACTGTGCCTTGTGCCGGGCGCATCGACAGATTTGTGCCTTGCGCCGGGCGCACGGCACAGTGCGCCCGACGCGCGACACAGTGCGCCTGCCACAACCAATTTTGCGCCGGACACATAAATCACTGTGCCATAACAGGTGCTCAGAAGGGATGGCTAAACATACAAGTTATACAATACAATACAATTATAATTAACAACAATAACATAAGAAAATATAAACACCTTAAAAGAGCATTTTCTCCTGCTTCAATTTGAAAACATTTCTTAAGAAATACTTACAAATCAATGATTAACGTTATGTAGCTTTAGACTAAGCCGACTGTGACCTGGCAACAAGAATCGGGTACAATAAAAATCAAGATGGCTGCCAATTCATCCATAACAGCATGTGCTAAGCTTTAAATGGAAAAATATTTGGATTACGCCAGTTTTATTTTGTAACATTTACAACAATATCAAAAGTATCATTTAAATTGATAGACATAGGTACATACATACAACGTGAAGTAAATACAAGCAATTTTAAACAATAGAGTAAACACACCAAAAAGATTATAGCATGTATATGTAATTTTATTGACTGGTCGTTTAGTATTTAATTGGTCAGCAACAATCATTATGTGGCCAGGCTAGACTGGACAACAATTTAGGAGGAGAACAATGCATTGTGCACCTAGAAATCTAAGACATTAAACAATTCATAAACATAGCTTACATCAATAAAGTAGATAGATTGACACTAAGGTCTAACAATATTACAGAGTGTTACTATCAAAGGTAATATAACGCTTATAACATTACAAATACAACAATATGCACACCCAGTTGAATCATAATAAAAATACGGAAAGCAGGGACTGCACTAATTTTAAGAAAAGGAATAAAATAGGATGATATTTAATGTGAGGGAAACAACTGTTGTGTCGGCAGCGGCCCAGCTTTGCCGTATATTATTCTAATCAAACTTTATGATGTGAATAAACGCAGGTATTTATAATAACAGATTTTTCCAACCAGTTAAAAGAGTCTTGCCTGCTGATAGGGTTGTTGTAACTGCCCCATTTAGTCATGTTGGAGTTGATGTATTTGATTCTTGGCAAGTTGTTACAAGACGCAGAAGAGGTGGCCAAGCTTCTTCGAAACGGTAGGTACTGTTATTCACTTGTCTTACCATTAGAGCTGTCCATATTGAAGTAGTTAAGGCAATGTCGTCATCCTCATTTATTGATGCATTGCGGAGATAAATTGCTATAAGAGGAAAGGTGAAAATGTTTCGCTCTGATGGAGGGACAAATTGTGTAGGTGCTGCGAATCATTTGAATATTGAGGCTATACATGAGGATCAAGAAATATTAAAAATATAGAAATAGAAATACTAGACATCCCTAATTTTGGAAATAAATTGATCCAATTTAGAAGGATGGGAGAGTCCGCTAGGCATAATATTAAAAGGGAATACATTTCAATGGTTGTTCAATTCCCCACACATTTCACACATGGGAGCGTATGAGTGGGATTGCTCGTAGAATTCTCGAGTCTGTACTCTGTGATGTTCGAACTCTTACGCATGAAGTGCTGGTTACTGTGATGGTCGAAGTCAGTGCCCTAATTAATGCTCGTCCAAGTAATCCATTATCATGTGACCCTGGACGCCCACAAGTACTTAGTCCATCAGCCTTGTTAACTTACAAAATTGAATGTAATCAGCAAATGTTTGAGATCTAAATCCCAAGAACTTGTACAAACACCAGTTAAAAAGAGTGCAGGTCATTGTGGACCAATTTTGGGTGAGATGGGATAAAAGATTATTTGCAGTATTTGCAAAAGAGAAGCAAATGGCAAAATTAGTGTACACAGATTGATTTAGATCCTATAGTTCTTCTGAAGGAATCAGATGCTTGTCGGAATTCTTGGCCCGTGACCTGTGTCTCAAAGACCTTTCCTAGTCAGGACGGCAAAGTTCGTAAAGTCGAGGTAACTATCTTAAGGGATGAAAAAAGTCTTACTTTCATAAGGCCAATTGTAGACTTGGTCCATCTTGTGATAAACGAGTAGAAATTAGCAAACTTGTGCGATTTGTTTACATGTGTTCACCATGATCAATATTATTTGTTTTGATGCGACGTTAGTACATTTTGCCAGATATATGTTAAGTGCTCTGTTGCCGCCTGGGAGATGTAAGTGTCCAATGTGACATTATTTGGGTCAGATTGTTGTGACAAACTAAGCTATACATCATGTATGTTACTGGTTAAGAAATAATGTATGGTAACAAGTATGAAACATTCTTGCAATATCATACATTGACTGCCTAGATTTAAATTTTTTATTTTGTATTTCTTTAAGTGTGGTTAAAATGTTAGGTAATATCAGGCGGGGAGTGTGTTGCCTGTGGCACGTTATCTTTCCGGCAGATTTTCATTCCGACTGTTTTTCCTGAGTTTTATTTTTTCTTTGGGTTTTATGAGAATATTTTCCGGAATTCAGTAATGAAGCAGCGATTTGCTGAACAATGTCCACATTAAGTCTGTAGCCCCAACATGTTCATTTTACCTTGAAAGTTCCAAATAAATATTGAAACCGAAACTTTGGTTGCTGTTGAGTCCAAACAAGTTGTTAATGTACTCGTTTGCAGTCTAGCACTGTGCAAAATATGCAATATGAAACCAATTATAATGAATATGTAGTCCTTTTCTTGGCACACTTATCCCGTAGAGACATTTAACGATTAATTAGCAACGCATTCGAGACGCATCGGCGCTAACACGTGCACACAAATACAAACATCTTGCTCTGGCACATTCCTATAGCAGTAAGACATATTAGACGCTTAAAACATAATATTCATATACGCATACGTATACTTTTACACTACATCATCGGATTTATCAAATAATAAATATTTCATTTGCTCATGTGAAGTTTTCTAAATTTTCATGTGTCGTAATATGTACAACCGCTAGATTATGCTCATAAGCAAAAACAAATTTACCTAAGTTCATGATATCAAAACGGTATGTAGACATAACAAATCACTTTGGAAACATTCAGCAGTGAATGTAAATGTGTAGTTAACATTTCTTTGGCGTTGATAATCACGTCAAATACTTATGAAATGCATATTAATATAAACACCTATGTAACAAAGAAAGTTTAATTATTTATAACAAGTCTCCGAAAACAGGTAATGACATTATTTAAAACTTCATTCAAACGTGCACAATAACGAATATACTGCCTCTGAAATTGAAGCAGTAACACATGAAACAGGAATTTATATTATTTTTATCCTGTGTAATGAGATTTTATTAGCATATAAAACTTGTATACTGCTGATTCTGGTTCTTGACATACAACACTGAATTGAAAATAGAACCTATCCGATATATTAGTTTTATTGGAATACTTAGCATATATACTTGCAAAAGGATATTAATTCGACATATAAACTGCTTGATAGCCTTCCCTGCTATAATTTACGCAAATTCAATTGAAACAAAAACACGCAATGTTTAACAAAAATAAGAAACTGTATGAGTAAAACCTTGTTTAGAGTCAAAGAGTTTATTTCAAAATGCAGTACGCAATATGTTCGTGAGTATATAAATGTATTATTGATCAACATAAAACAAAGCCATAGGTCAAACTAATCAGCAATAAAGTGCAAATGTCGTATAGTGAGTCCGGTTTTATAAAAAATAGTCAATATATCGTCGTTTTCATATAAGAATCTATAAATTTAATGAAATACCGTCATTGTTCAACAAATCTAGACATAATCAGCGAGAGGGAAGCCTATTTAGTAAACAATCGATATCTAAAATTGATAAACTCCAGACACATTTTCAGGTGAGAAATCTTTATTGACATCCGATATTTTTTATGAAAGGCCCGCGACCAATTGCCTATATAATACATTATATATCACACGACAAAGTAAAAAATATACACAGCTGCGGTCGTCGCCTTGGAATGGTCCAGGCAAAGCATCGGTGGTTTAGACTGGTTAAATGACGCGTCAAACTGCACACTAAGCCTAGAATTAAAGAAGATCGCACACGTGTAAATACATTATTAATCTTATAGCATTCTTATTCAAATTTAATTGCAAAAACGCGTATTTGAACTTCGATTGTATAGCAATTATTTTTTTTATTGTTCGATATGTACCGGGGCAACAGAAAAACAACTATCTGAAGCACGATGAAATGCAATAAATACAAATATGAACCACATTTCTTTTGTTCACAATATTTGAGAAAGAGGAACAGTATCGTACAAAACCAAGATCATCTTAAAAACATCGTAATGCCGACTGTAAGAAGCCCGGTAACATAGTTTGGATGTTTCTGCAGATATTTATTTACAAACACTGGCATGAACTTTCAATTGTCATCCGTTATGTATAGGATTGAATATGTTTGTTTAATAACTTGGTGCAATAATGCGAACATTGAAGAGCATCAATTGGTAAATGGTTAGTGTTACATATCAAATTAATTAATTAAAACAACAACGAAAATAAAGCAAATGCTAGTGAAAAGAATCATTATTATAGAAGAAGGTATCGTTATTTAAATTCATTAATTATAATATGCTATTTAAACAGCATATCAAATTACATAGCAAACCGTCTGCTCAAATTGGAAGAATGTGTGATAATTTTATTTTGACAATAGAACTAAAATCTTTCTCAAACATTTACATTAGCCAACAGGTGTATCCTATTTTTACTATACAACTATTTTCGGCTCATTATATTCAAGCTGCAAAAATGCCTTTCGTCTATGGCCCATCCAAAGTTTATGTATTCTTTTCAAATGAGCAGCATGTGATTTTACTGCAAACCACAACATACAAATGTTACTTTAATGACACGTTTCATATAATGATCACATCCGCGTCTCATTAATCGTGGCGGTACGCACTGTTGTATAAGTAAATGTTAAAACACATGTTGTACCCTCATCAATTGCGAGGTTTTAAATAACATTATCATCATCATCGGTTGGGTACATCGCAAAATCAGTTGTAATAAAAACATAGATTATGGTTGTTTAATGGCACTTCTGTCGAACAGCTTATTTATCATCGTCCGTGCAATCGTGCTGAGAGTATTTTTTTAAATATGCTACATGCACTTTAGTTATAACGTCATATTTATAAAGAAACATTAACGATACCAACTATGTATGCACTTTCTTATTTAAGTAATTAATGTTACCTTATCACAGATTTTGGCATATATACAAGTTTGTCATTAAATGCGTTAAATTGATACATGTAAACATTGGAACTTAATAGCTTCAATAGGAACCAATAATTAAATTAAAGAAAGAAAAACATTAATCCCCCAACTGGGCTCGAACCCCTGACCAATGCAGTAAAAGACACCTACACCAGTCGGCCATCAGTGCTCATTCAGTGAGTGGTGTATTTTATACTTTATATTAGCAATCCTCGAAGTGTCACAAAATATAACGGTAATGACAGAACTTTCAAAATTATTCAATCGTTTCGCGTGGGTAAAGCTTTATAAATTTCACGTTTTTAAATCATCAAAAAAAGCATGTAAAGGATAATTTAGAGCATGGTAAATGTTCAGTAACACTGTTTCCTCGCATATATCATAAATACAACATAAATGTGCGATTCCGAAACATTTTTTTTCAGTTTTCCAAATTTACTAAAACGCGAAAAGGTCCCTTTAATGTATATTGGCATTTTTGTCGTCCAATATTAGAACTTAGTCCAGTTCACGTAGGATAAACTGTTTACTCATATTTAATTCATTAAGGTTGTAACATTACTTAAAAGTATTTGCGTTTAATACATAATGTTTGTCTTGCATTTTCGTACGTATTTTTACAGCTGATGAGCAAAAGAGATGACCAAGTTGTAAGCAATTAACTGCATTTGACGCATAAATGTCGATATGTAAAAATTGAAGATTACAATTTTCAACGTGGAATGTACAAATATAACCCAACGTTAAATTATAAAGATTATTTGGTTACATCGGACGACGAGCAAGAGCATTTGAATAAGGCTTTTGTTTTAAGTTTCACTATATTGTTTTAACTTATTAGTTTTGTGTAACTGTTCAGGTTATCGTTATGTGAGTAAATGTCCGATTGATGCAAATGAAGTTCCTCTCGTCCTAAATTGAATCGTATGAATTTTAAGTTTAACATAATTGTACGGCATACATTAATTTACACGTTCATGACCATTTGTGTTAATTGAATTTTCAAGGCTGTTATTCGAATATATGAAACAAAACATTTGAACGTACGAGCTTGTAAAAAAAGTCTGCGATAAATTACTTCAAATATGTTCTCTTTTGAAACATAACCTCCTAGATAAATAAAGCGTTTCAACTTGGAGCCATAAAAGTTGTTTCAGTCTTTGAAACTCCGACCTTCAACGCAAATCAACAAGTTGTATCATGTTTTATTTTTCTACAGAAACAACATTATGGTATTTTTATGTCCTTTATAATTTTAGTATTTCTATCAGAACATTCCTTATACTCATGTGCTGCCACAATCACAAGCATTACACTAAATCAAGTGAATCATTCGAATCATATTAATGTTTTTCATTAAACTGAAGTCCATGATTTATAAGTAAACTCGTTTGTTGCCTGATATTTATGCTATTTTCTCGTACCATGCAACCTAAATAAGACGCAGAATAGTACATGATAGGGTTAATGAAATAACAAAAATATAATACAATTAACAAACAAACACTCACGTGAACCAATATTGTATATAGAAGGAAATGTAATGTGTTTGTTTTCATTTTGCAATTAATATGAAGTTCTTAAGGAGATGGGTATCAACTTTCCAAGTAAAATAACATCAATAATAACATTAACAATGTCGCTGATATTAAACAGGATATATAATTGTAAAACTAGTGTGTTTTTGAACATATATTTTGGTATATAATATTATTCTTAACTATATAAAACAATTTCGGTTTAAAACGTAATCCACTTAACTACTAGGTCATGACATTTGCAGTATGAGCTGTTTATTTCCCAAACAAATCATTAAAGGGAAAGATCATAACTTTACACAATTGTAATATATATTAGAGCATAATTCTATTTTTTGTGAATACAAATATGACAGTAAGTTCAAATTCATAGTTAACATATTTGTTTAATGATATTTTATTTTATTTTATTTTTAGGGGGGGGGGGGGCTTTAAAAGAGTTGAAAGGCTACACATACTTTTTATTCTAAAAAATCCGTTTTATGAAGCGTTATTTATTTTGTATAAAATAGCCTGCTTTGAAACAGTTTTCAAGACGCTCGATAAAAAGTTTTTTAAAGGAAGCCATATCAATTCGCACAAGTAATAGCGTCATAAACATAAGCAGTTTTATTATTTTAACGGAAAATACGTATGTAATCATTGTAAAAGATGATAGAACTGTAATTAGTCATATAATATAAGAATTATTATTAAAACCATAGAATATAATTCGATATTGATTTCCTTCAGTTTTAAGATAGACGGAAATACAAGATGACGGACTCGAGGTAATCTGATTGCATTGCCTCACAGACATACCATAATAGTCTGAAGGAATTTAAAGTTCAATATCAGAAATTCTTAATTTAATTGTACTTAAAGTATATCAATTAAACTCAGGAAATACAATTATTTCTGCACTTAAAAGTCATTTAATGCACAATACTTATAATATAAAAACGTTATAGTTATAGAATAATATTCTTAACCTACGAATATCAACTACGTGAACTGCGTTCAGTTCTTGATAATTGTCTTTAACAATTAAATACAACCTGTATCCGTCAACAACCTTTCCGCTAAGTGAGGGTTTTTTAATTGAAGAAAGCTTCCTACAGGTAAACATTATTAATACACAATACATTCCCCTTTAAAACTCTTGGATGCTTAGCATTTGTCACATTATAAATATATTTTGAATAAGTATACTATTTTAGCATTAAAACAGAGTATCGCTTACTTTGTTGATCAGTGATGTTCCCTATGCTTACGGTATTTTTCTATCTGCACCATCTGCTTTAGAAAGTGAAAGTTATTTCGCTATAAATATACAAAGAGGTATTTGCTGCTTTACTCCATATGAATTAACTTCTGTTTTACTGGATGTTATTATGAACGATTACTGTTTTATAAACACCTGCGTTATTATGTATATTGATGAGCCTTCGTTCCGTTGGATGAATTATTTATCAAGAAAGTTTGGTTAAATTGAAAACTTAAAATCTGAATCGCTTGAACGAGTTATTTATCAAAAAAAGTTTAGTTCATCAAAACAAAAAACCGAATCGTTTGATTAAATCTGTTACTTCTAATGCTAGTTATTACCATTGGTAACGTGGGCTATATATGTATCACTATGTCGGTCGGTCTGTCGGTCTGTCGGTCTGTCCAGAAAATTTCATTTGATCTTCACCAAACTTGGTCAGAAGTTTTATCTAGATGATGTCTAGGTAAAGTTTCAATATGGATCATGCCACGTCAAAAAAATAGGTCACGGGGTCACTTATGCGTTTTCAACTGAAAGTTTTTCCGGATCTTAACTATGTCATTTATCGTAAGATTTTATAACGACTTGGTACATTTTTTCACCATCATGGGACGGTGTGTCATCCGAAAGAAGAACGTCAATATCTCCAAGGTCAAGGTCACACTTGGAGCTGTCCATAAATGAGCTTGTACGGGTCATAACTTTGTCATTCATTGGGAGACTTTAAAATCATGTGGCACATGTATTCACCATCATAATACGGTGTATCATGTGAAAGAATTACGTTAATATATGCAAGGTGAAGGTCACACTTTGAGTTCAAAGGTCAAAAATGGCCATAAAGATCTTGTCCGGGCCATAACTATGTCGTTCATTGTGAGATTTTAAAATCATTTTGCTGATTTGTTCACCATCATTGGACGGTGTGTCATGCGAAAGAATTACGTCAATATCTGCAACGTCAAGGTCACACATTAAGTTCAAAGGTCAACAATTGCCATAAATGATCTTTTCCGGGCCATAAATATGTCATTGATTGTGAGGTTTTAAAATTACTCGGTACATTTGTTCGGATCATTGCACGGTGTGTCCTTCGAAAGAATTACGTCGATATCTCCAAGGCCAATGTCACATTTTGAGTTCAAAGATCACAAAATGACCATAAATGATCTTGTCGGGGCCATAACTATGTCATTTATTGTTAGATTTTAGAATTACTCGGTACATCTGTTCACAATCATTGGACTGCGTGTCATGCGAAAGAATTACGTCATATCTCCAAGGTCAAGGTCACACTTGGAGTTCTAAAGTAAAAAATTGCAATAAATTAGCTTGTCAGGACCATAATTATGTCATTCATTGTGAGATTTTTACTTGTGCGTTTATTTTGTTCACAGTCATTGGACGGCTTGTCATGCGAAAGGATATAAGAGTTCAAACGTCAAAATGGCCCTAGATGATAATGACAAAATAATTCTTAAAAAACGCCATAAATTAGCTTCTCTTGTTGTTTGAAAACAGCATGCAAACTATTCTGTGTAAATGCAGCATGTGGATGTATTCGTCACGTCTGTTACAAAGCTCTAGTTCTATTAGTGAATGTGCTTTTCAAAGCTTCAGGTATTTTCAATTGCGCCCAATTAACATATTTATTTCCAACGATATTATAATTGATATTGATCGTATAGATTATCTTTTAAAACATCGTATCGTATCGTTGACTAGAGCATACGCTAAAATCATACGCATTCGCTGCATGTAAGCAACAGCGTTTTAACCACGGCGTTACTAATAAAATTATTAGATTAAAAAATACAATGACAGTGTTTAATCAATTATGATAAAAAAATAGCATGGCTTGAATCGTCTTAAAATATAATGCAAACCATCAATACGTGGTTTATAATGGTTAGGAATTAAAAGACAGCAACAACAAATATGGGATCAAACTAAATCCAATATGATCACACGAATATCTATCAAGTTGATTACGAAGCTAGTTGATGGTTTATCAAGAAACATTCACAAACACTTTGCAAAGTTTGTTATCGATATTTTTGTATATTACTCACTATCTTAAACCAGTTAATTATGTGAGCAACATGTTTTTCATGCCACCGAATCTAACACATAACACCAATTAATGGGACCTTATTATGTATATATGTGTCCCTTAGATGAAGTTATTTATAAATATCTTCAATATCCGTTAATGTTTGAACAAAAAACAATATGTTTATATAAATATTAAGCTTGTTTTAGCGGGTTTATTCAACGTTATATAATGTACGGCAGTTAACATATGCCAATCAGCTTCGGTTCTAAATCATATGAAAACAACGAGCCGTAATAAAGTATTTTGCGGTAGATTTAGAAACATTCAACATACAGTCCATAAGTACACACTGTTATCAATTTCTTATTCTTGTGTCACATATGCATGGAATAAATATACTTAAAGAACAGTAAAAGCCGTTTATATGTATCTAAATGATGTGTTCTGATATAACAAAATAAGAATATGTAACTGCATTACAAATTAAAATTAAAATATCAAGGAAGTTGAAGCAGTGCTGAATTAAATGAAACGATGAGGTTGGTATTTGAGTGCTTGATTCAAGGATTAGTGTTTAGCATAAAGCATTGATAACAAGGACGTCTTGATGCAGACAGACATCTGGTTAAGATTAAAAACTGTAAATCGCTTCTTTTGTGATGGTTTATACAAGGTTATTATAAATATTGAGTATTTCATGGACATTTTGATTATATATGTCATCTCCGATTGCAAAATTTATATTAGTTCACATTTTCTTTTTAGATTTTCTTCTGTATATCGATTATAAAAAATATTTACTATATACAACACTTTGTATGTACTGTTAATAATCTCTATCATCAAACATGATTACAATAACGCTTAGAGTATGGCAACAAAATATATGTAATAAATTGATATTATATTTTTTTTATCGAATATGTATCTTAGAATTTTAAAAATATTGTCATTTGCCATTAAGTAGAATTTATTCCTTCTCCTTTAGGCCCGGTCAGACCGACTAACGAATATGTAACGGAGAGAACACGGACAAAATATGCAGATTTTGGTTATTTGGTGATAAAATTTACCTGCTCTGCCGCTCAAGACTCTCGCAATCGGTGTGTGAAGCGTAGGAAGCACACAATGACCGCACAAGTACCGGTGATGTAACGAGAATAAAACGTACGTTTAACGGATATGTACCCACTGGGGGCTGACGAGGTCAAAGCGTAGTCCGTTTCGCTACGACGTCGGGTATATGTTTTACTACGAAACATTGTTTAAATACACATGACATCGAGAACGGATTAGTCGAAAATTGTGTTTAAACATGTAAGATTATGCTTTTTTAATAACAAAACTCTGAATTTTTAAGCACAATGACATTTCATAGGGCTGTTACATCAAATTATAATCCAATATGTGTCTGGTTTATGCGGTTAAACATGAAATATACCGCTGATTTATCAAACCGAAGTAAAGTTTCACTTAAAAAAATGCAATTAAGGTTTACAACTGTGTTTAAGTGACACAATTTTACAATTTCCATTTGGTCTATGTATCGTTAAGCCACTGGTGTGTTTAGAAATGCGTACGGTGACCCAGTTATCAGAAATAAAGGCTAAATATTATGATTAGGCATGATCGTGTCTCTGACAGTATACGTATATGCCTCGCTACGACAACGCTTTAGCGTGTATGCGTTTCTCACAGAAGACGTATTGGTTATCTCTCAAAGGCAAAATACAGAAAAGTGTTTTTTTTAATACGGAGTCATGGAGTGGCTGGATGTTTTCTTTGAGGAAGAGGTACTAACAACGGCACAACATGATCCGAAGCGCACAGTCGACATGGTAATGCAGATTATGATATAATTAAATTCACGACTAGGCCAAAGGAAACGATTAAAATCGAAAATCCATATATAAGATGACAGTTGAGAGTCGAGAACTTAATGTCGTCGGTCTCAATAAAAATGACTCATCTTCACCTTGTGACAATCCCTTATACGTTCATTTTGATACAGACCGACTATAGGTTTTCAGCATACGGTACTCTTTATCAAATAACATTCGATTCTCATTATCCCCAACTCGCTTATCTCGAAACTCTGCTTATGTCAAAGTAAATCCCATGTCCCAACTTTGATCATTATTTATCTCATACGGATTTTGATTTTTACATTGTATATATCAAAGCGATTTTCTTGAAAATCGGTTATCGTCAACTAATTTTGAGATGAATTTCATGTTCGTATACATGATTTTACCTGTAAAATCCACACCTGTAACAGCCGTAAGGTGTGGAAAGTAGGACCCCACTGGCATAAATCCGCAATTGCATAATCAATATATCGTTCTTAAGGTGTGGCAGTGGGTTTCTGTCACAGGTTATTGTTTACTGCGTACATGACGGCCGGTAAATTTACCTCGTGTTACAATGCGGTTAAGGCCCAGTCTCAATATGATGCCGGCGGAGCCCCAGTGCGTGATCAGGCATCTACCGGGATGAACCGGGGCCCTACCGGGATGAACCGGTGCTCCACCGGGATGACCCGTGAACGACCGGGGACAACCGGGGCTCCACCGGGAAAGTATTAAAATGTTTAATACCTCCGGGATGAAGCGGGAGTCACCGGGTAGAACCGGTAACGACCGGCGTGGCACCGGGAACAACCGGGACTGTACCGGGAACAACCGGGACGGCACCTTAGCTCCACCGGGGCCCAAACACACCCCGGCAGAGCTACGGCAACGCCCCGGTAGAGCCCCGGTGAATGCCGGCAGAGTCCCTTTATAGCTACGTTGCATAAGTAAACCGGATCTCTGACGGTGCCGTCCCGGTTGTTCCCGGTGAAGTCCCGGTTGTTTCCAGTGCCAAGCCGGTCATTGCCGGTCCTTCCCGGTAACTCCTGGTTCATCCCAGAGGTATTGAACATTTGAATACTTTCCCGGTGGAGCCCCGGTTGTCCCCGGTTAAACCGGGGCGTTGCCGCAGCTCTGTCGGGGTCTGATGCCGGTAAAGCCCCGGTGAGTGCCGGCGTAGTGACGGTATACCGGGGCTCTGCCGGCTTTCACCGGGATCAACATTTTCGTTTTTATGTTCATGCGCACATTGAAGCACGGCATCTTTTGCACTGGGCAATGGCAGTCTGCAGTAACTGCAAACTGCATGTGATACGTCCTGAAATGGATACAGAGACTTCGTTGAGCAACCTATACATTATATTTGTACTTCGTTGCGCAACCAATACATACTCTGTGCGAAACCTATACATTAAGCGACTTGTAATTACCTTTGAAACAAAGCATTTGAATAATTAAAACACATGTTCGTAACCTGTTTTGTACTTTAAAATGTGTAATGTACACTGAATCAAAGTAAAATGTAGTTTTATTTAATTTAAGTTACCGTAATTGGTAATTTTAACAGAATAACCACCTTATGCATTGCTTCAAATCAAAATATTTCGATTTTAGCTCAAAATAAACTTAAAGGTTGCAACTACGCGCATTTGTTATTAGTTTGTTATTGAAAATAAGTGCCTAACATTACTGGATGTTCCGTTCTCTAATCCATAAACACCAGAAAAGATGAAACTCTCCTGATTAAGTAGTGTATTTACACAATATTTCGTAGTAAAACAAATACCCGACGTCGTAGCGAAACGGACTACGCTTTGACCTCGTCAGCCCCCAGTGGTACCGGACAATTAACGGTCGGCTAAAGGATATTACCGTGCGATTTACGGACTTCTACCGAATAAAACGGCAGTGTAACGCATTAGTACCGGACAAAACGTTCTCCCAACGAGAGAGAAACGGAATTTTTAATATTATGTAATGCTTTATTTATATGTTAAAGTATCGTAATTGTATTTGCTTTGTTTTCAATGCATATGCTTGTTTGTTTCTTTATCATGAATGCTTGAGTACACTTATGTAAAAAATAAAAAAATAAAAATCTTGGCTGGTCGAACACTTTTATATTTTCTTACTGATAAAAAAGTAAAGTACATTCTCAGTATCATGTGGCAAAGCTTCATGTTCTGGCAGGTCAAGGTCTCCGTTCTCAGCTGCTGCCTTCAGGTCAGACTCGTTCCATAACTGTGCATCGGATGCAGCACCACGGCCTCCAATGTCAGCCCAAGCGAACTTGTAGTCAGAATCCACCAGAGCTAACAGGACAACGGAGAAGTACTTATTTTAGTTAAAATACGTATACCCGGATCTTGGTCGACGTTTGCAGTCAATATGTTTGCCATCAATAGCACCAATAGTATGGGGGGAAATTCACGCTGTCCCTGAAGCCGTCCGCTTTTCGCTTCTTATCAGCAGCTGTTGTTGGCAACGGCACCACCTCGTCAGCATACTCATCTTTGACTGCTCTACATACATGACGAGTAAAAGATAACAGTGTGATAGGCTGGCGTGGATTATAAGTGTATGGCCCAGTAGATAATCCAATACTGTTAGCGAGTGGATGATTATGTAAAAATATACTACTTAATAAACAGTGCTTTTAACTGTGTGCATTTCACGATATTCGCACGAGGCACTACTAATGGTAATATACAATTTAGGAGGTTAGTGTTGTAGTGCGCGCACTAATCTATTTGCCTTTTATCATATGCCAATTACTTAACACAATGTTATTCATACAAAATGATGATAGAAGTAGATAGAAGTAGACAATAAAATATAAAAATACATTAAAATGACTAACAGAAACCTTTTAAAATTAATTTTAACACTATAGTAAATTAAGCGGTACTTACTTCTGGCACGAGAAGAGAAATAGTGTTGTGGGGTACTCTCCAGCCGAATCGCATATCACAGACACAAGATTCCGCAGCAAAATTGCTAGCTTCAACTTTGGTTTAATTGGAAGTATGTAGTTGATGCGCTGTTTCGTTATTCTTGGGCCCATCGTGCGAGAATCTTATCAAACATATCGGGTGACATTCTCGTTAAGTTGATGTATGCGCGTTGGTCCTCTCGTCGTAGTTCGATCATAAGTTGGTCATACAGACCGAATGACGCATCCTCTCGGGGCCCAGCCAAGCCCTGATCCACCATCTGCGCCGCCTCCGTCTCCTTGCTCTCTTTGATCAAGACGATGCCTGGTCAGATGAGCATCCAAAAGGCCAATCTGGGCCTGCACGAGGATGACTTGACACTCTTATTGAATGCGAGAACGATACTCCATTGCATATGTCCTTCTAACAAGGAGTACCAAAATGAAATGATACGTTGACCCACAGGCTAATTACGGTCAAATGTATGTTAACAGTTTTGTTTCGCCACACTTCTCGCACTTGTGTATACGTTAGCTGTCCGTGAGTATCTGTTGAACATGCGTTAGTTGTCCGGAACGGTGCGGTTTAGCCGTTGCAAGTCTGGTATTAGTCCGGTAGTTATCCGGTGGTGAAACAGGACAACCGGATATTAACGGACATAAACCGGATACGTACAGGAGGTGTAACGCACGAGTTCCGAACAAACCGTAAACTAACGTATGAAGACCGCACATCGAACGGAGGTCTCTGTCCGTTTTATCCGGTGGAAAATTTTGAACATGCTCAAAATTTCCCAACGGACGGAACGGATGTCACCGGACATCGCCGAACACGGAGAGGATTCACCGGACATGAAACGGACATTAAACGGATAAGAACGGACACGAAAGGTTAAAATGATTTTATGTCCGTTTCTCGTCCGTTACCTCGGTTTGACCGGGCATTCAATCAACGAAACCTACAGGGATATATAGTTTATAAATATATTGGCCTACAATTAAACTATATTAACTGAATATTCCGCTTGTTTGTTTATTTAAGTATTTCATTTCAACGTTTATTTGATTGAGTTTGTGGAAAGCGAAAAATTGCTCAAATATATAAGTAGAGAATAGAGCCTTGGCGAGCGCTTTCGGTGTTTTAGCCGAGCAACATAAACTTCTCTCTATTCAACGCCAATCCTAGAATTCGTTTTATCCGATATATTTTTTTTTCAACTTGACATTTAACATAAATAGGTCTAATAACCTTAATAATAATTTCAATTCATTTTTAACAGCGCTTAAAATCTATATCTAACGAATGTAACCATACGAAGTGATATAAAATGTATTTGTTCTGGTTCGCAAAATAGTATTTAAAAAGGTCTCACAAAAACTGTAAAACGAGAAAAAAATATCACCATATGCCACGATTAAATTTTACGCAGCATGCAAATTGTAACAAATTACGACCGCGTTAAGAAGATTTTACTTTAATATACTTCATTTGGTTCATTTTCTAAAGAAAATGATAAAAATCCAATATGACGGCGATTGCTCCTGACAAAATGATGTCGACATACATTTACACAGTCGTTCTAAACATAAATTATCATCGTTCTAAACATAAATTATCAAACAAACTGTACTCGCCTAATGTTATCATTGACGCTGCAGATTTTGATGGCATCTAACTCTAGCCATAACATCCTGTAGTTTGTGACACAAATACAAGATCATTCGTAATAATTATATTAAGCTTTGAAACACTTGTTGCAAACAGGTTATTCTTACTGAAAATACTTTCCTTAATAAAATAACAAAGACAAAGTGTATTCATCAAAGAAAATACCCTTGCGTTTACGTTAATACATCCAAAAGCAAAACAATTCGAATAGACTACTAAACCAAAACACACACCCATCAGTATGTTCTACACACAAAATTTCACATCCAAATTGACACGCACATTCTGAATATCAATAACACGAATAAGCTAGATCTACATGTAGATCTAAATCTTCGTCTCACCGGTTCCATCCGAGGTAAGTAGTCCATAGAATATGCACTTTTTCATAACAACATCAAGGATACGTTAAGTTAACACGAAATAATTGCGCGCCTTCAATGTTTTATTCCATGACATCGCATACCAGTTTCGTGTACATCAAAAGATTACATCACATATTATTGGGAAATAACGCAATCAGTATGTCATATAATGACGCCGTCAATCAGCTGATTCATTATACATATATGGCGAAATTATGTCCCTTGACTAGATCTAAAGGGTTGAATGTCATATTATTTTAAAGCTAAAGTTTTCTCGATGTCTGAGATTTCTTATGAAAAATCATTCAGTGGTATAATAAAAAGTAGTCCGTGCACGCGACAGGTTTATTCAACAAGGTGGGACAGTTTATTCCACGGGGTGTTATACGGTCAATGTCGCGGTGAAGATCGGATAAAATTGCTAATTTGATGATATCTTTTAATATGTCTGTTAAAAAGCGTTTAATAATGAAACGAACTGAGCGCACCGACACAATTAATTCGGGTTTGAAACAAATACAGACACATCAGACAAGAGCAAGTGCAAAATTGGAGCATACGATGTAACATCAGACGTGTTTTACGTGAAATGCATTGTGTTCTATTCGTTACCAGAACAAGGAATGCTATTTAATTCATACGCTTAATGTTGGTTATTCATCAAGTTGCGTGCTATTTTTTTCAAATCTGTGTTACATACAAATACTCACTTTACTTATGTTGACATTATAAAAACTTAATTAGCATCAAACACATCTTCTCCAGCGATGCAAGTGCGGTAAGCGAAGCAGGGCTTTAGTGTGCATGAAATTACAGGTTCATTTTGCATATAATCTTGTTACACGATGTTTGAATAGAAAATGTTTGAATAAATATACTCATTTAAATAAACGACTTTCCAGCGCAATGGATAAGCAGTGAACACGTGTATTATATATAAAAGAAAATGTTATGTCAAAGAAGAGAGATATTTATCAAAATTCTAAATCATGTACATAAGTATTGATTAATTCATAAACATCATAAAGGAAAAATTACTTCACTGAATATTAATTTGGTTCGATATTATGGTTTGTTGTAATGGCATGGCAAAATATAAAACAAAACACATTGAAATATGGCTTGCGTGAAGTGTAAAAAGTAAACAATAAGCACAACATAATGGATGTGCGAAATTAAAAATTAATTAATGTCAACAACATCCGTATTATTCTTGTCATATAAACTGTATTAAAGGACATTGGAAAACACCGACCATATGCTATTTTATAATTTGTTATAACAGGTATACTTTCGGTTTAATGTGTTAACTCATCTTAATATGATACGAAAATAAAAAATAACCCAAAGTTGATACGGTAATTGAAAGTTGATAGAGTAATGAGCAGATGAGCTTTGAAAATATTAATTATGAAATTTCAAGAAAAAAACGAACACGGAAATGATTGTGTAATTTTAACTTGTTTATAATTTATGTAACGTCGCCTCATTTATCATTGTGTTACGCACTTTTTTTAATTTTAAGTGTTAAAACACATGTTATATCATCATTTACCTTCTGGCATCCTCATCATAATGGGTTTTGTTTTCTGTTTCGAGATCTTCTATTTTGAAATCTAAATAGTAGCAAGAAAATGTGTGTAGTCTAAGCTGTTATAAACGATACATCAACAAGCACACAGCTCTTCGGTTTTTTATAGATGATTTTAAAGGTTCTTTCTCAGTATGCCTTGAAAGCTTTTTCATATCGCGAAAATTATCATCAACAGTGTTGATAAACAAACAAATGACTAAAAAAAGTACGTAATAGCAATATTCTTTATATTGCAAAAACTAAACGACGCTCGTTGAAACTTTATACAAGTATAATTTTATTCTGCACGTTGTGCATACAATAATTTTCCATGTTATGGGTAAAATTGGTATCAATATTAAAACACAAACATTTCGGATAAGTTAACACATATATGAAACATGACTTACATCATGATTATTGTCTTCATAGTGTTCAAAAATAAGGCTTTAAATGAGACGGATGAATCAAACGTATATAACAATTGATTTCGAGCAAAATGAATATCGCAGACGTAAAGAGTTCTGCTTTTTTTATATATGCATCGTGATATATAATACGATAAAAGAGGCACGTGTCATGCCTTTTATAGCAATGTGTCTTCCAGCTGCATATGGTTCAGGAGTAATATCTTACTTTACTATTAAAACTGTAAATAACGTTCTTTTCCTTACAAGTATTAGTTGCACAAAATTAAGCCCCTTTATTTTTCTTTCATATATTTCAAGGTAGGCCGATTAAAATACGTCTTCTTTAGATTATCTTAAACGAGTGTTTTTGTCTGCCTCGCGATTATGATTAATCTGATTTTTAGAGCAACATCTGAACGAAATTCACTGCTATTCTATGCGAAAAAGTAATACATTTTCCACTTACATAACCTAAACATTCCCATCTAGATGTAAGATTAAATTTGGAAAGCAGATTACTAAAATTCGAAAAGAAAATAGCTAACTTATAGACGTTTTAGTCGATCATCTTTGCAATTTTCCTAAAAGCAAGTGTAATCATAATCTAATTAATCATGTGTAGCAAAACATGTTATTAATGTTTTTTTAAGAGTAGACAATGAACATATTATCTTGCTTTTCAGAAAAAACATATTGTCATAAAATTCCCTAATTGAAGGGCATCGCCATTTTACTAGCATATAATTTGAAGTGATATTGGTCATCAGTGGTCATAGACCAAAAATGAAATAAAATATGCAAGTATGACACTGAAGGTAACACATGATATGTTTTATTAAATTCTTATTACGAGATCGTATTGTTTTTCCCTATTGGAGGTCGTGTATTTGCCATGGGGAGTATCAATCATTCTTGTGCGCCATATTACTCATTATTTTCTTTATATAATTGAAAAATAGTTCCGTTGTTGATATATTGTCGTCTATAAAATTATATTTCGTCATATTTATCTTGATGCTTTGAAGTACAAATATTATGGTTTTCTTTTTTTATTAACTCTCAATAAATATTTTAACAAGAACTTACAAGGGCGCGAACTACACACTGCGTATGAATATAACACAAATTATTATCACAATAACACATAGTATTCTTACGTTTGATTTTGGCCATGATAAATTTAAAAAACTGCGTATAACTTTAAATTAAAAGTATATGAACACATGTTACAGTGTTTATTATATAGAAGTGTTTGATTTGTTCACTATCGCAGTCAGGGATAATCTTAATGAGGGATCATCTAAATTCGTGCGAATTCGGTTGGTGGATGGTTGAACGTGTTATTTTGATTGGAAATTGAATTGAGGTTCATTGTGTTCACATTGATTATTCCGTTGAAGATTTGATTTACGAAAACCCCTCTTGGAAATCGAGATATTCGGGAAGATGACGGTATAGATGTTAACGGGTTGCTTAAGCCCAAGTCTCACTATATCCGGTAGAGCCCCGGTTCATCCCGGTTTGCTATCGCCGGTCGACTGGCGAGAACCGGGATGATTTGGTTTTTTTAACGCAATCACACTATTTACCGGCGCCGTCCCGGTTGAAGCCGGTCAACAACCCGACAGAATCCCGGTCAACCCCGGATTAGCTACGGTTAATCCCTATTAAGGCCCGGTAGAGCCCCAGTTGTCGCCGGTAATGCCCCGATGGAGCCCCGGTGAAAGCCGGCATCGTCACGGCAGAGCCCTGGTATACCGTAAATTCCCCGGCAGTCACCGGGGCTATACCGACATCAGACGCCGGAAGAGCTACGGCAACGCCCCGTTTTAACCCAGGTCGTCGCTGGTAAGTCACCGACGGAGCTCCGGTAAATTCCGGTGGCGTCCCGGCAGAGCGCCGATTTACCGATTTACCGTAGCTATACCAGGACTCTGCCGGCATTTAACGGGGCTCCACCTAAGCACCACCGGCGACAACCGGGGCGTTGCTGTAGCTTTGCCGGGGTCTGTATGGGCCCCGCTGGAGCTACGGTTCCGTCCCGGTTTTTCCCGGTGCCGTCCTGGTTGTTCCGGTGACTCCCGGTTCAACCCTGAGGTATTAAACATGTTAATGCTTTCCCGGTGGATACCCGGTTGTCCCCGGTTCATCCCGGTTATCCCCGGTGGAGCCCCGGTTCGTACCGGTAGAGCCCTGGCTCATCCCGATAGATCCCGGTTCACGCACCGGGGCACCACCAGCATCATAGTGAGACTGGGTCTACAGTAACACAGCGAACTTATTTGACGACAGAATGTCAGCTATTGAAGTTGCTTCGTGTTTGTCGAACAATTTATAATTTTGTGTGACCTCAAACTTGAACAGTCTGGTTCATTGAGTTGTTTTTATCATTTAGCTTCTTTACTTGAGGCTTTCTGTCACTAAAGCGAAGGTAATGTTATGTTTTATAAATGTGTTTGTTTTTAATAGACATTAAAAGTTGAAATACTAGTTATTATATATAGCAACATTAATGAATAGCATGTCCTGTAAAAAATATAACAATTTAGACTAATAAATATATACCTCTTAACTTTATATTTTGTAATAATATTCATCTCATAATGACATTCTATAAATAAGCTCTGATTTCAGACAAATTTGATTGGACCTTACAAGCTCCAAATACTCCCAATACAGAAATGCTATAATGATTAGAAAAGTGACGTTCAACCATTGATACCATGCAAAGAGATTCGGAGCTTTAGTGCTAGGATAGTTACTAACAAAAAGACAGGCAAAAGGCTAATCACAAACTGCAATGGTGAAGCAATTTTAAAGTAACATTCTCCTACATAAATACTGTACGCGTATACCTTTTTACGTTTAAAAACATATACATGTACATTATGACAATTTTACTTTCCTTGTTTGTAAAAAATATCATTAATAGTTTTTCCTACCAAAATACAAACAATTTTTATAAAAATGAGAAAAACATTACGTATAATTTTATTAAGTATAAAATTTATCAGTCATTGTATGATCACGGATGGCCAAGTGGTGTAAGCGATAGACTTTTACTCCAGGGGTCAGTGGTTCGAGCCCAGTTGAGAGTTTCTTTTATTCTTTCTTCAATGTTATTCTTGATATTTTACTGGAGCTTGTAAATTCCAATGTTTACATTTATCAATATTAAGCATTTAGGGACATACTTCGATACATCCAAACATCTGTGAAAAGGCACTTAAATGGTCGTTTGCTATTTATTTAGGCCTGAACAGGCACTTAAACCGACCGTGATGGTGGAAAATCGCATGTCGTAAGCCACTTGAAAAGTATGACATGACAGAATTACAAAGGCTTAATATATAATCATATCAATTAATTCTTAGCCATCTGACATATTTCCAGTCGATTATCTGTAATAAGACAATATAACTGGATTTTATATACAAAACAAATAACTCCCAATTTTGGTGACCCACTTCAATTGAAGGCTCGTGAACTTATCAGCCTATATATTGTATTTGCATGGAAGCTTCTAGTTTTATTGAATTGCTATGAATTTTGACAACTCAAAACGTCGATCACCTGTTAATAATTGTCATTTCAAACGAATTTCTTTTACTGGGTATCGGTGTTTCAGACGCATTAAACAAGGTAGCGATCCAAACCAGAAATGGAAGAACCATTGAAACTAAAAATACTACAGGTGCGCTAAACGCGCATAATCTTGCAAGTGAAACTTCTACCCACCGGGTAACCCTTAGCTAGAAAATAATAGACCTAATTTAAGCCATAATTGGCCATACATTTAAAATAATGTACATGATTATCCTGTGCGGACTGCACAGCCTTATTTTGGACGACACTTTGTGCACATTCAAAGGCCCAGTGTCCTTAACGCATTGCCCAATTATATTTGATTGTTAATGATTTTCACCCATTTGTCTTTTAAAGACTGTATTTCTGTTAGTATATGTGCCAATCGTTCAATGCGTTTTAGTGAATACAATTTTGTGTGTGCAATATCTAGATAACACAGTTTAGCTTATTGTTACTTTTGTAAATAATGAATAGCTATAGAAAAATATTTATCTTTTTTATTTCATTCTGGTGTCTTATCACTTGGTCTTTCTGAGACCTTCTAAGTATATTTATGTTGAAATATATGTTTAATTTGAAGTCTCTTGTATAAGCGTCTTAAGTTTTGGCATTGCTTATTGATTTTTTAAGAATGCCATAGAGGATTTTCAATTTGGGAGTATTTGGATAAAAGGTTAGGGGGCTAGGGGCTTTGCGGAATTTTCTACCAGGTTTGTTGGTGCGGAGCTTTTCAAGCAAAAGTTAAGCTTGTTGAATGGAAGAAATAGCCACCTAATTTATAATTTTCCAACTGCTGAATTTGTAAAGCCCCTAACGTTTTGTATATCAGACGTTTTTTATGTACAGCATGTATCAAGGTACACATTTATTAACTCCTTTATAACCTGCAGATTTAAAAATCATTGACCAAGCCTTCCAAAGCCAACTGTTTTTAGAGCTAATAATTGTGTCTACCCTGAAATGAATCGTAAACTTCATGACTAATGTTTGCAGACATCAACCTCTTTGTCATACTTTTCTAGATATGAAACATGAATGAGTCTTCAACAATTCTTATTTCGTCGAGATAAATGTCTTCAACACTTCTATTTTTTTCGAAATAACTGTCTTCAACACTTGTTATTTCGTCGTGATAACTGTAATAAACACTTCTTAATTTGTCGAGATAACTGCCTTCAACACTTCTTACTTTGTCGAGATAACTGTAAGTAAGAGACAGAAATTGCAAAAACAGCTAAAATTTCCCCCCAAATTTCTAAATTTGTAAATAAATATTTCATTTAGGGGATATTTCAGCTTATTTCAGCTTATTGTCTCTGTCTAAAGTATAATTATTTCATTTGAGAAAATAGTGCAATAAGAATAAAAGTTTAAATCTTGGGTGCGTTTATTGGAATAATAAGCATTTTATTGTATACTAGTTTCCAGTTATCATTGAAATCATTGTAATTTGTAAATCAGTAGAAGAATGGGCTAGTATTAAGGTATTTGTTTCTGTTCTTACCAACTATTAAAAAATATCGATATAATAACAGTTATCTATTTTATAAAGGTGCAGAATCATTATGACCATTGTAAATTCTGTTTGGTTTAGGAATTCTAACAGAGTATTTGCGGCTTAACTGAATTCTGTTAACCCACCTCTCCACCCCACTCCAAATTGTTTTCTTAATTCTAGGTTTTATGGGGAAAAAAACAAAAGTTTGCGAACCATACCATTGCAATATAATATTTTTTCTATGTGTGTGTACTGTTGGTGCTAAATTATACCCGTACAACCAGAATTGATTTTGCTCAGAGAGAAAATATACATGAAAACAGGAGGAAAAGTACACACTATGATAGTATTCAACGATTTATTAGAGTATAAATATTTCTTACAAACCATAACAATAATGGATTTAATTTATTACGATGTCAAAATACAGAAATAGTGGACACATTTTTTCCGATTGAAATTGTTGATGTGACAGTATGGTAGAGTCGACCCATGTATTTGCAATTATTGTTGAATTAGCTAAACCATGTTTACATGCTAATTCACTTTAAATACCATTAAATCATCTTCTCATAGAAGTTAAGCTTCATATATCACTATCATTTTTTCCCAGCCATAAAGCGGTACGGGGGATAATAGGACTCCCCGTTATCAACCCGTTAGTATGTCCGTAATAGTTGTGTGTCTGTTCCATATATCATTTACCCTTTGATTGATTTCCATGATACGTGAAGTTGACCTCTTAAGGTATCAGCCTCCACTATTCATGTCCAGTCTGTAACTTCGAAAACTGTTAAGGTACTTAAAACATTCCCATTGTGAAGAATGTATTAGTCAGTCAATCCGGTTTAAGGTAAATTTCATTTTAGGGTCAAATTTTTTTAAGACCCCATTTTCTTTTCTGCTGTCCAATACCTTTTGGAAGATTTTCGTAAAAAATGTGTAAGATGTCAAGGTCATTGCTACAATTTACATAAGGCATTAGTCAGTAAAGCCGGCTCTAGGTCAAGATAATTTTTCAAGTCAAATGTTTGAACCTTCATTTTTGTTTATTCTCCATATATACAGTACCCTTTCAATGATGTTTCATAAAACTGTGTTAATATGTAAGGCTATGACGCTAATATGCAAAGATCTTGAGTTAGTCACACTTTCTCAATTTAAAGGGTTTTGAGGAAAGTCAAAAGATTGGGTCTCTATTAGCCTGTCAGATCCGTATCTTCTTAACTATTTGAAGCACTTTCATGAAACGTTGCAACAATGTGAAGGTAATTAGGGGAAACAATGTTAAAGTCATTCGGACAATATGTAGAAGGTGCGAGCCAGCCAATGTTGTAGTTCAATGTCAAGACTTTTATCCTTTTTGTATCCGGTCCATACCTCTAGTCCACACCTCTTTTACTCGGTGAAGGATTTTCATAAAACGTGACCTCAATGTTTAGGTCATTGGGCCCATTTGTCAGATTTACTTGCTCAAAATCAAGATTGCCACTTCTTTTCCTTCACTTTATTACAAAGTTTTACTCCTGATGAAGGTCTTTGACCGAAACGTTGAGTAAATAAATTTTGAAAAAGAATGAAGTTGTTTCTCTGTTTTCTATAATTATTCACTCGACAGTAAAAAATTCTCGGTCGTGGATATAGCTTTCTCCTTGACTGCATTGTTAATGGTAAGCCGGAAAATTGGCATCCGATTAAAGCTTGTTTCGTATTCGATTGGAATAAGCAACTGTTTTATCATTAAATAAATCTTTGTAGAAATGTACTGCACTTTATATTTGTTATATACCCCACCTACATTTACAATGATTTTCATTGATTTATTGGTCTCTTTTGTTCATTTTAATATTTTGTGAAGTATGTAATTGCCCGTTCCTTATTCGATTTGAATAAGGAATAAGAAACCAGTTCCTTATTCACACTGAATAAGGAACTGGGTAATCATAAAATGAAACTAAGTAGAGATGTACTGCAATTAATGTTTTTTTTATATCCAACCTACATTTACAATGATTGTCATTGATTTATTGGTCTCTTTGGTTCATTTTATTATTTTGTTTAGGATGAAATGCAATTTCCTTATTCGATTTGAATAAGGAATAAGAAAGCAGTTTCTTAACGTCGACTCTACATATACCATGATTGTAATTTTAACTTTAAGTATTCTTTGCTTAATTTAAATTTTTGTTTGAGTTAGGAAATACCATTTCCTTATTATCGTTTTCATTATACTTTTTCCAGCGTTTATTATCAAATAGAATATAATAGAAATGTAGCAGATTACGCACATAAAATATAATCAAGCTTAAATAGCACACACAACATCTAAGATATAACATATCCGAAAGTGATCGTCCAAAACATAGGCTTTCGAATAAAGAACTAACTTAACACCAATTCCTTATTCAGAGGCCATAATTTCGGATACTTAAATTCGGATCATTCTCGCTAGCACAATATTCGTTATTATTGGCGATGTTTAATGTAAGATTTGTTATTTATATCTCTGGTACAGTTTTTGAAGTTTTATGTGACACTAAACTTTGGTAAAGACTATATGATAGCTGAAAACTAAACATGTTTTATATATCTCATTCCGTTCTCATACGAAAATAGTTACGAAGGGATATAATGAAGAATGCGAAATGACTTCACTACGTCACCATAAAAGAAAGACTGCACCGGAAGCAGCGGTCAAAGTGCCTCTAGAAGACTGAAAATTTGACATCGAAATGCCTCAACATTTTATAATATAATTGAAACGAAAAAGCGCGCATACTAGCGGGATAATTGTTTTTTCTTCTTAGATTTGTTTAGTGCGAAAACGCCCTTTCTCGCTCATGCAGACCAACGGTATATTCGGCGACTTTCTACCTCGGCACATGATTATTGACCATTGAATCTAAAAAAATGGGCCATGGTCTTGATGGTAAACAGTCATTCGCCGTTCTTAGCGCAACAGTTCTGTATTCGCACCAAATGCCAATATGATGGACAGCAGTGCCATAAGTGCAACGTCACCGGAAGCTTCTATAAAAACCGGAAATTTTCATCGAAATGCCAATGTATTTCGTTGTGTGTTGTTGTTGTTTTTCAATTAAACCAATACTTACATAGATTTAATTGGGTGGTTTTATTTGAATAGATTTTCTATCTCTAAAAGTCCGTTTTCTCGCTCTTGGATACCTACGTTACATCCGGCGACCTACAACTTTGGCGCACGATTGAATGTCGAACCGACTAAATGGCGCTGTTCTCGGTGGTTATAATTCAAAATTTTAGATAGTGTAACTGGTTACGTTTTCCGCGAAAAGGCACTGTGTTATCATTACAAAAGATAACTAAGAATAAATGAACTGCAATAAATATATATGTTCATATTCCAAACCTACATGTGCAGTGAATTTCGTTGATTTATGCGTCTGTTTATTCATATTAATTTATTTGTTTAGTAAGAAAATGCCAGTTCCTTATTCTTTATGCAAACCGAATAAGGAACTATGTCACGGTGCCTATGCCACGTGACTTTTTCGGATCTGTGTTGGGAGAATAAAGCGCGACCCAGTTAACATTTTTAAGGATCTTTTTTTTTAGATATTTCACCATTTTTAATTAAATTAAGTGGAGAGCCCGCTTATTTGTAAGAGTTTTCTATAGGTATCATGATCTTTTTAAACAAATAAGTATTTTTTCAGTTAAGTGCAACCGCGCGTTTGAACGGTTAGAAAAATGTCGGATCAGTGTGGGGACTTCATATTACAAACGCGCGGTTGCACTTAACATTAATATGTTTCAAACCCGACCTACATTTACAATACTTTTCGTTGAGTTATTCGTCTCGTTGGTTCATTTGTATTTATAATTTATAGAAAAAACATTCCATTTCATTATTTGATTTGAATAAGGAATAAGGAAACAGTTCCTTATTACTTATTCAAACTGAATAAGGCACTGAATTATCTTTACTTAAAACTAAGTAGAAATGTATTGCAGATAGTATTTTAAATATGCAACCTATATATATATATATATATATATATATATATATATATATATATATATATATTTGGATATATATATTTGGATATATATATATATATATATATATATATATATATCCAAATATATATATATATATATATATATATATATATATATATATATATATATATTTGGATATATATATATATATATATATATATATATATATATATATATATATATATATATATATACGTAATTTGTTCATTAATATGTGGTTAACTTAAGATTAATGTCATTGATGTTTAAGTAAGAAAATACCAGTTCCTTATTCGGCTTGAATAAGGAGTAAGGAATTGGTTCCCTTTTCCTCATTCATCCGCGAAAAAGGAACTGGACTATAAATAAAAGCAAACATGTTGAAATGTACAAGATTGCACTTTTATATCACATACATGTAAACTAGTGTTATATGCTTTATACCGGTTCGGTTTAAACAAGAAATCCTATGCAAGCGTGAAGAAGAAACGTGAATATGTAACGTAATATATAAAGTAAATGTATTCGAGTTATTTTGTTTGGATATACTTTAGAATTGTATGCATTATTTTTCTGTAAAACCCTATATCGAATATGTAAAGCTTGAATAAGGAATAAGGAACAGTTCCTTATTCCTTATTCGAAAAAGGAAAAAGAATCTCGAAAAAAGGAACCAACTTACTCTCCATTAAAAAGAAATGTTACGTCGACACGTTATGATGCTGAAAATAGTATTTGTACATTCTGAATACTGCATTAAATTCAGGAAAAAAAAATCCATTGTAAAATATATATACAACTGAAATGTTAACATGACGCCCGCTGACATATTTATGTGCAGTGCAAAATAAGGACATATAACTTACTCCGATAAGCGTCGGCATACAGATGATGATCGGCTTCGGACATTTGGGTAGAACTGGACGTAGACGTGTGCTGCAGTCTTACTCCTTTTTTTGCAGTGAATGTTTACGTCAGATTTGTTCTTTGGCTCAATTTTCATCGCAAGCAAATGGGGTTAATTGACGTTTGAAATCTCTATCAACGGTCGGAATGCGTTTTAGATGGGTGGAATTACATAGCCACAAAAATATGCGATTATTAAAATAAATTATTAAAATACTCGTATCGCAGGGTCTTCAGTTGACCGGATTGTATGGCTTGACCGTAGTGGTACGTTACAAACATAATGTTGTGCGAATATCTGAATGGTTAAGTGGCGGATACATGTGTTTTTACTGTAATATCCATTTATTCTGCATCATCAGCTTTACTTGTGCAAGGCTACATCATCTAGCACTCGAATAACCATACAATCATTTAGGTATTGGCTCGTTTAAATGAATGACGATGGTTGCCATACACATTACGGATAATGAGCCATTTTAAAGTGTGTTAAAGTGAAATTATGGACATTTTTCACTGTTGAATTGAGCTGAAAAGAATTAACAGGTCAAAAGAGTTAGTTAAAATATGGTAACTGACCAATTATCTGCAACTCATCTCGCTACCAGTTGTTTATAAAACATATATATTATATTCGATATTTTACATGACTGTCCCAGTCCTCTAAGCCGAGCGAAACTGTCTTTGTTATTAGGATCGGAGTTAGTGTTCGTGTGTCGTATGAATAGATATCGTTGCATGAAAACGAATCATTTCTGTCAACATTCGTCAAACGAAAGTACGGTTGAAATTCAAATGCATTGTTTTTCTCTTTCCGGGATATTGTTTTAGTATTGTGATGCTGCATTAACAAATATAAGTGTATAAAACACCAAAAATAAAGAACGGTTGCGATAGACACCTATAAACATAGCATTTACTGTCAGATGCGTCTTATGTCACTAACTATTATTGTATATAATTTGGACGTACACATTAGAATCGTTAGTGCAAAGTCGGCGGGACCGGCAAAATAATTTCGACTTTAGCATAGCTTGGATAAAACTACAATAACATTGCTTAAAACATGTTAAACACGCTTGAAATCGCAACGGTAAGTATACTCAAAATATGTAATACAGATGTGTTATGTTGTTAGATTTATTCAAAATAATAATATTTTCACATACGTTAAGGTGGGTGGTGTGGACTTGACCGATCTTTTCTAAAATGTGACATTATGTAAGCTTCATAATAATTATACGACAGATAAACACTGTTTCAAAAATAGCTAACATGCCCGCTCCAAGATTTTATGAAAGATGCGAACAATTAACTACATTTCAGCAATGTTTCTTTTATGTAACGGTAAAGAAACAGATCTGCGTTCAGGTTCCAAATCAAGAAATCAAAAGTATTGATAATTGGTATGGGGGATATTTATTTGTCTTCCATTACATGGTGTTGCAACATATTATATAGTGTTATAAAGTTTATTCTTAGAACAAGAACTAAGTACACTAAATGTTACGTTGTCTATATTGGTGTATACTCACTGCCTCATGTGTCGTTTTGACTTAATATTAAATTCGTTTTCCCAACTCTGCACCTAAGAAACGCAGGTTTAAATATGATCCAAAAACATGGCAAAAGCTAAAACGTATGTTAACTTAACATATCATGTTTAAAATTCTAAATGCATTCCTGATTTGTCGACATAATATTCATCAAAACATAAAATGTATAATTTCAAAACTTGTTTATTTTGAGTAAAATTCTAATATCGGTCGTGTTAGTATTCACTCAATCATCTTACTTCAATGTGTATTTAGAGTGCCAAATCATGTTAGAACACGTTGTCAAGCAAACAAAACCTAATTAATTTGTTTTGAAATCTCAGGATGCGGATAATGCAGGCGGTTTCTGTAATATGATACATACCCTACTTCCAATATAAGATGTCCAGAAACAGGTATGTTAATATGTTACTTTATTTGACATAGATGCGTAACAGACACGGGTCATCCCACGAATGTGTCAGGACAGAGACAAATCCAAAAGTCGGTAAACATGAATTGCTTCCATAAAAAAGCATCGTTAGATAGTTAATAGTGTGTAACAATGTCAAATGTCTTACTGTTGCAAAAATAACTTGCAGCGAAATTTCTTTTATACACGATTACCTCAAGGCACCGCGACTTACTATAACTTATGAAAGCGTGCTCTTTTGTTAAATTATATAAAAACTAAACAACAAATAGGTTGATGAAAATATATTTAGATTAAAACATCTTGATTTTAAAAGGTAAATTAAACATTTTCTAACCTGAATACCAGCAATAAACTAGCCAATATGAGTTAATTTATAAGACTGCTTATAAGACTGCCCCTTAAGTTATTGGCTCGTTTGCATTTATTACATAAAGGAATCGCTACCAAAAAAGAACGGGTGACTGTTGTTGGTAAAATCAGTTAGTATAACTACATTCACAAACACATTAAATAGCAGACATTCATTATACACTTCAAGTAGGTAGTTATGCATTTTCGGATGCTTAACTACATATGACAAACACACACCAAAAGTACAAATCTAAAATAAAATAAATGAAACTGAATAATTAGTATACATTACACGCAAAAATTGCTATATGTATGTAAAGGTTGCAATTGCAATTTTATCAAACTCAAAATGCAACAAATGGTATGTAAAATTCGTCAACTAGAAATCATAAACAGATTAAAAAAACTCCGCCAAGATCGCTTAAACTATCTAAAACAATTCCAGTTAAGCCTACCCCACTTACAATATCCCTTTAAAATTTATAAATCATGATTTAAAAAAAAGACAGGGATCAAAACGTTTATCTGAAACCCGTGTTTTCATTTTCATGGCACAATTTAATCCGCATTAACCCATACTTCATACATAGAGCTGCTTAATCAGAAACATAACAAAACATGCAAATAAAGCAAAACTATATTTTTCTTGGCAGAAATTAATTCAAAATAATAATTAATAAGAATAATGAGCAAAATACAATATTGTATCAGAACAGTATTATCTGTTGCATGTATACATGTACTAATTTGTTTAAACATATTAACCTTATTGAAAATGATCTAGTTAACAAATACTGTTTTAAAGGATACATACACTAAACCTACATTTAAGAGCGATGTATATTCACAATTATTTTGGAATAAAAGTGTGAAAAGAACTTATCCGCATTTTCCGCAAAAATAATCGTTGCATAAACACAGAATAGCATGATAAATACATATTATTAGTATCAATATATTTCAAGCTTATCATTGTCTCTGTCACAAAGGCTAAACTATCATTGGAAACAGACGTGAAATAATAACGTTATTTCACTCTTTCAAGTGGCATATTTATCATAAGTATTACCGTTTGAACTACACATGATATTTATGATAATAGGTCAGAGTATTATTATTACATAAAATCACAGGCACATCAATTTTGTATGTTAACACACATAATAATATGATTTTTTATGGTCTATTTAAATATTTCCTGTGTAATACAATCCCAAATATTGTTGGAAACAAAAGTTCAATATGTGCGTAATTTCACCCTATGAAGTGGAATATTTATCATAAGTATAACTCGTTGCACTGTACATAAGATACATGATTAGGATATTAATGGTGGAACACAATATTAATAATTACATCAAATCTCATGCACTCGGCACATAATTTAATTATTTTTTTTTACAAAAACAGTCATTTACATTTATTTTATCAGGACCGACACAATTATAAGAATTACACATTTTAAGGAATGAGTTAAACAATACTTATTAAAGCAAAATAAAAACCAACATGAATTGAAAAAATATTCATTATAAAAAGTGATTATATAAATACTCTTTATATATGCACTTTCTGTTTATGCAAATTGAATGCACAATATGCATATTCATAAAAAAACTATATAACTCCACAAACGTACAACACATTGCATTATTAAATTAAAATGTTTAATATAATTATATCGATAGTTGTTTAAAGGTACAGTTTACATTAAACTGAACAGAACTGCTCTCATTATATTTCATTTGTCTAAATTCTGACTTAAAATCACACACAAAATTATGCATAATCCAACAATATTAGACGTTATCGGTGAATCATTAGCTATTTTTGCATTGGCGGAATCCACACAATGTCTTAACAGTTAGCGTCAGTGAAATAAATGTCACACTCAAAATAAAAATGACTGTATATAGGACTTTTTCTTACTTAATTACATTTATTACATTTCGGGTTTTTATTACAAAACGGGTTGTTACTGTCAACCCGAAATGTAATAATGCATCGCAACCCACTTTGTAATAAATTATTACATTCATGATTTGTTGATGGAGTCTATAAGAACAAAGGTCGGGGGAACAGTCAATACCTACTCTAAAACTAATTTTAACATGAAAATAACTTCTAAAAAAGTCTGTATCTCTGATTTAATGGACATGATAAAATTTATTACATTTCGGGGTTTTATTACAAAACGGGTTGTTACTGTCAACCCAACCCGAAATGTAATAATGCATCGCAACCCACTTTGTTATAAATTATTACAATGTACATTCATGATTTGTTGATGGAGTCTATAAGAACAAAGGTCGGGGGAACAGTGAATACCTACTCTAAAACTAATTTAAACATGAAAATAACTTCTAAAAAAAGTCTGTATCTCTGATTTAATGGACATGATAAAATTTATTACATTTCGGGTTTTATTACAAAACGGGTTGTTACTGTCAAAACGAAATGTAATAATGCATCGCAACCAACATTGAAATGATTATTACAATTCGGGGTTTTATTACAAAACGGGTTGTAACACAGCATGAAAATAATTATTTTCTTAATAGTAACATTAGAAAACAAAATCACATTAATAATGCAATCATAAAAAAATAATCATGTGTCTAAATGTACTACACGAATGAGAAAACATTAATTATGTAATATTTGCGGTTAAAGCACATTTATTAATTTAGTAATTGTATATTAAATAGACGCTGTTTTCATGCACCGCACTTGGTATTTATATTTCCGGGTTTGCTTGTTAAGCCATACTCAGTTAATGTATGTTTTTCCAGAGGAGTATAAATAAAGTATTTTATTTTACTATATACATATTTAAATAGTTAATCAATTGTTCCTTCTATATGTCTTTTTATACGAACAAATTAAAAGGCAGTACATATTGGATTTAAATAGTGCATTGGTTTACAAATATAAATCGAATGCTCTTGTGACTGTTTGGTCTGCAATCAGAACATACATAGTCATAGTTCATGTTCAGTCCTTGTTAAATGAAAACGATATCAATATAAGTTTATACATACCAAACACAATATATTTTTTTACAAACGAAACTATAGCAATAAAATATTTATACAACATTGTTTAACATTTGCATAAAAATTGTATGCCAACATGTTGTTATCATAGAAGCGTTAATCGAACAAGCGCAACACTATATACTACGTAAGCAAATTTACAAAAACTAACAAAAAAATTCATTCAAGACAATATTTTATGTAACTTATCAATCAACAAATTACAACTTATATTCATAAAAACGCATTCATGTGTTTTAATACATAATTAATATGGCCCTCATTACTTTTCAACCATCATTCGAAATTTTCCGTAAAGAAAACAAAGAAAAACGAGATAATAAATTAAAACAGTAGCTTCCGTCAAGGCCATACATATATTAATTGGCAACATAATTACCCCTCACTTTTGTAGATATGTGGATCAATGTGGGGTTCGTATACCAAATGTTTCAGGTGTTATAAAACAAAAACAAAGATCAATACAACTCTTGTTGAATGAACATTGTTAATGCTTATATATAATGTATAATAAATCAAATATACAATATATTGCTGTATAATAAAAGCAGTCAAAGTAACACAATCCACATTCGCATTAGCTATCAATCTCAATGATTCAATTGATATCTGAGCATAAACGGTAGACTTTATGCTGCTAAATATTTATGCAGTTATGTAAACATTATTATACAGAAAAAAAAGTGATTTTAATGTACACGTAAGTTAGTATTATGAACAAAATATTACAAAAACAAATCAAAATTCGCGTCTCGAACTAAACAGCATTGTTTTATGGCTTGTGGCATTTACCATAAGGCTGTCGGTTTACGTCGAATCGCCGCCGTTATATTTATGAATTTACCATGCATTATTTTAATATTCGTAACAATAATGCATGCTATGTATTATCTAAATTTATAATCAGCAACGGATTTTTTCATGGAAAGGTCATGAAGGCCGGGTTAAATGTTTCGTGTAATATATTCAGAATCAATTATTACAAACGATGAAGGGCATGCCACATCCGTAATAATATTACAATATGTAAGTACTGCTTTGTAAAAATTATTCAGTAGTCAATTATTTTTACGGACCAATTTTCTTCATCAACGTCGGAAAATCCCCATGTTAGGCACTTGACACTTTGTACAGTTACGGCGATAATACTTATTTACAAGATCCCTAGAAACGGATCAAATATACAGCATTAAACACGAAACATGTATTTACAGTACATTTACATCTGAATTCCTCTGTGAATTATTTGTTTTTGCACATCGTAACGATTAGAAATGCAGAAAAATCAGTTTGCTTTTGCATATGTAATCCGCCCTTGCAAAATTATGTCCTTTTTTCAAATAAGATAATATAGCGTTACCATTTAGTAGGAATTTGAATTCCAAAAACAGTTTTTACGCTTGCATTTATAGTTATTTTACAAACGTACACTTTACATCATTCTTACTATCTTTTATTCATTATAATGTAACCAAATATGTTGTAAAGTTAACTTTATCTGAATAAAAAATAATCATACGTGTATGACAGACTTCAGACTTTTACTTATTTAGAATCAATGAACAATGAACAAATTATATATACAGTTATTACACAGTGCAAGATATCCCCATATTTGAAAATATGTTTACATCAAATAAATCACATAAAGTGTATTATTTTGTCTATTCGTCTGTATAGTATGTGTGATACAAATCGATGAAACTGATTTACATGTACTTAAGAATCAATCTGATTTTGCGCATTTTATCTGCCGTTACAAACTTATTTTCTATCTACAAATAAGATGTAAAATGCCATCTAGTCGAAATATGAATTCCAAAAACAGTTAATACAAACACATGTACACTTATGTTCCGAACATATACACTAATCAAGATTGGCACTTTTGCAGCAGTTGGTAAAATTCATGAGAACAGTTAAAAACTCTGCATCACATTAACATTAAACATAGGTTAATCAGAAAACTTCACAAGACAGACCATTCCAATTTGTTTACAAACACGACCATTAACAATCCCCGTTTTCCATTTAACGATTTAACCAATTATACAAAATACTATACACGTGGCGCATGAAGAACGCCACATTAACAAATGCAATAATACACTAGTCCATAGTTTAACGTTCAACAAAGACATTACTTTCGACAAGTCTCATACACTATTTGAATGCAAATTTTATCCGTTTTATATAAATCAAAGTCTACATAAAATATATACAATCTTATTATATTAATCTGTTTATGTCTTCAATCCGTTATCGATTATCAGATTAAAAACTGAAAAATAAAAAAATCAAATCGGGATCACTAATTCTATCGAGGGTATGATACATGTCTAAATAAACGCTCGGAATCTTTTTGTACAAAATACATACGTATACAAACATCTCAATTAAATAGCAAAACTTGTGTAAACCTTTAAAAAAACAGTACCAGTATTTAACGCCAAAACAATACAATACATAAACACACACATAATTTCTCCTATGTATTACATTAAATACTTTATGAAGAAATTTGACTTAATAAGCAGATTAATAAGAAAGGTCTCCACGAAAATAAATGACTTACACAATGAGAAATGTAAACACATGTAAACAAACTGAAAAACGCTAAGCACTACATATCCAATGTTGTTTTATAACAGTGTTATTGCAAAATAATTTCTTTATAATATTTTCAAACATATAAAGTAATAATTCAATCAATTTAAGGTCAATAACTCTGCATTCATGAAACATAACCCAACAAATATAGAGCGGCAATACATAAGTACACACACACATTGAAGTTTCTCAAAGACATGATTTTAGCTTTACTACACAAAACTATCGAGCACTTCAGCACGTTTATGCGCTGCGATTTTTTATTTTGACGCAAAGCGTCTGATAGGCCATCAACCAAGCCTTTGCACTATGTTGATAACATATCCCACGTGGGCTTCCATTTAAAACTACTGCGTCAAGCACCGGTGAGTCCTCTGAGGTTATGTACTCAGCCAGATATATAAATAAACTGCAAAAAAAAAATCTTTTCAATAAAATTTTAATTGGTCAATATAATCAAATTATGTGTTTTGTATAATGTATAGGACCTTTTAAAATTGGGTTAAATGACGCCCAAATGACGTCGAGAAAATTGCGAAAAATGACGTCATTTTAATCGTGATTTAAGATCGCTGTTTCATAATTTTGTGTCTGTAGTTTGAAGATATCAACTTCTTTCAATTTTGTTTTGGTCTCAAAAAACTTATGGATAGCGACATTTAGGCGAGATAGTTTTATTTTGCAAAATTATTCAATTAACCACGAGTATGTTTTCATTCGCAATGTAGTTTGATTTACTCACTTGGAACTCGATATGTTCATTTTGTTTCTAACAGTCGACAATTTGAGGTGTGTTTTTTTCATTATTTCTTAAGCTACATCAACACGTGTCTTTGATCAAGTACTCTTGCAAATCAAATATACATTTGCGATTTAGGTTGTATAACTTGTAAAAAACCTAGCTAAGCCTTATAAAAATATCTAATTACTCGTTTGATAGATTGTCGCTTAAGTGAATACATGTGATTGAAAGTTTCAAAGCACACGCGTTTTCATAAACCCACTTTGAACAGAGCACGGCCCATAAGTAATTTTAACAATCACGGATAGTAAGTCTTGATAATAATGAACAAAATATACTCAACGGGTAATGCGATGTATCGGTGAAATCCTCATCATCAGGATTCTGGCGAATTCCAACAACAAGCAACATGAATTCATGTAGTATCTCTAATAAAGTATACAGCACTTCGATACTGAGCTTTTTCAAATATTCTTCGTAGGTCAATTTCACATCTATCGGAATATCTTCGAAAAACTCCTGTGGCAGCGTCTCAAACACGTCCTTTAGAATACAAAAAACACACAATAAATGTTCATTATTAATTTTAAAGTTTATATAACAATCTAAATTACTAGTTACTAGTGCGTCACGCAATGTTATAATTGTATTCAAATATTTACCTCGATTGATTGTCTGTTATCCACGATCCGCGTTGACTTATAAAAGGACAGAAACAGCCAGAGCCACTTGGCATGTCGAAGCTCACAGCATTGTCGAGCCTATTCAATATTGAGCAAGAGAAAATTGAAGGCCCTCAAGCGCTCACCTTAAGATTTCAAGGTCCACCAAATTACGAAAACATGACTTGGTGACCTAGCGGTTTTCCCAAATTGTCTCAGATTTTCATTTAGCCTAAATTTTGTCAAGATAGGAATTTTATAAAATTTTATCAGGATTAAATCATAAATGTGGTTTTAAAGCAGCAACAAATGTTTTCAAAGATCTGACATGGTTATCTAGCTTTTGTGAGACATGTGACCTAGATTTGAAAATGGCATATAATTTACCATGATTTCTTTTATGGCATAATGTGGCTTTAGGAGTAGTAATAAAGTTTGTCTCAGCTTTATGGGATGATCTTGTTTTTAGATATAATCATTGTAATTATTCTGACCATGTTTCATCAAGATGGCCCTTATGTTTTAAATTATAACATATAATATATATAAAATATATAAGCTATAAATTATGGAGCACAACGCATGACACAATGCGATGGATACAGACAGATCTGCATGCTGAGTATCAGATATACTACACTAATCATATTATTATTCTAAAAATCTTTACATTTAAACAAACATCATGCTTTAAAAGAGCTCGTTTGCATTATTGTGGATGTCGTTGTTGTGATATTGGCATGTGCCGATGTTTAAATTCAAATGTAGCTAAAAGGATAGAAAAATAAAACTTGAATTACAAAATAAGTTTCAGGAAAACTCGAAACAATTTATGTTGGATCAGATAAGTTCACACAAAACATCTTAAATACGGAATGTATTTTTAAACAAATTGTATATTTAAAATACCAGTTATTTAGACATTGTAATTAATACTTAGCACAATACAATTGTTTAAGGGACAAATCATTGCGATACATTTGAAGTAAGAATAGCATAATGTCAATTGTCACTTAAAACGTGTTCGCATTATTTAATGAGAAAAGAACGATATTTATATAGTATCTGTTTAGAGCGGAACAGTTATAAGTCACATTTTTCCAAATATATTTTTTAAATACTTATATTTAAACAGCTTAGTGTTTTTAATTTCAAATATATGCTGCAGCGTGAGAATGTCCATAAGTTTTTAAAAGTCACTTAAGTCACTAAGAACTATTTTGCTCTCACTAATAAGTCAAAAAAATATTTCAGTGCAAAGCAAACCAATTTTTATCATATTTATAATATTCTTATTTAAATTTTAATGAATAATTGGAATTGATAAAAATTCACTTTAAACTTTTACGCTCTTAGCGCCGAGTAAAAACATAACATTTAAGTGCAAAAATGGTTCTTAGTGACTTTTCCTTTCAAATAACTTATTTGTTTGTGAAAATACAAACATATGTAAAAACTGTAATGAACATACTTTTATCAGTTAAACTTGAAATAATAAAGCGTTCATTGTTTAAAGCAAAGCCAAAGCTAGGTCTGTGTGTAAGTGAGTGAATGAGTGAGTGAGTGAGTGAGAGAGTGAGTGAGTGAGTGAGTGAGTGAGTGAGTGAGTGAGTGAGTGAGTGAGTGAGTGAGTGAGTGAGTGAGTGAGTGAGTGAGTGAGTGAGTGAGTGAGTGAGTGAGTGAGTGAGTGAGTGAGTGAGTGAGTGAGTGAGCGAGAGAGAGATGGAGAGAGAGAGAGAGAGGGGGGAGAGAGAAAGAAAGAGAGGCAGACAGACAGGCAGACCAGACAAACAGACAGACAGACAGAAAGACAGAAAGACAGACATACAGGCAGACAGACAGACAGACAGATAGTGATAGATAGATATGGATATAGATATGGATATGGATATTATAGAGCGCGTGTATTAATATATTATTTATGTTTGGGAATGATAACAATTTAATAGGTTAAGTTGGTGTAAATCAAGTCTTTTCATTAAACTTATTAAACATAGGTAAATGTATTAATTAGACAAATCACCTTTTGACTACGAACTGCATTTTCCATTCGTAGAGTTGCTTTCATGAACAAACTCAGCTTGGCGGTTGGGTCACCGCCAGTTGTCTTCAGAAAGCTTATAGCAACATCTAGGCTATCGAGTGATTCACAAACATCAGGCAGTTCTCTAAGCTCATCACGGATCTTCCTTCCAATGTCACCACTCAAATGCTCCTACACATTTTTGAAAGTCATGTCAGCTAGGTAAATGTAAAAGCTTGAGTACATAGCATTATACTTGTTCTCATCATATGTCACAACACTGTTCTTGGGTTGATAACATAGCAAATAAATGTACGTTCATCACCCATAGGTTCTCCGGTTAAAACTTCCTCTTATTCCTTATCTCGTTAAAAAAAACTGAAACATTTACAACTAAAATTTGATGCCCTACCGTTTTGAAACAGATGTGTTTTACAAAATAGTATTATATTTTTATATTGAGGTACACTCGAGTGACAATCCGTTTTGTATTAATTATAATCATAAAAGGTAGTTATAAAGATGACATTCTGGTCTGCACCTTTTCTCGTTCGACCTCAATGTTTTTATTACCCGCAACAAACAGGAACATATATTTAAGCATATGTGACAGGTTATTTCAAAGTCCTTCGATGTATTGGTAGTAAAACTGACGCAACGTAATTTGGAAAATTAAAGTGTATTTTGACATTTGATTAAACAATATGACATTGATGTGGGGTAGCATGTGAGTGTTTTTATAAATAAGTATGTTTGAGTCAAATTCGTTTAAAATTATTTAAGTTTGAAGGTTCAAACATTTTTGAAAGACCGTCGAAACGACGTAGAATCGAGCAAAAGTTCGACGAACGAGGGAGACTAGTCATACAAGTCCTAATCTTGCAAGTATTGCGGGGGAAGTGGAATTTATCCCATATTGCAATTTGTTAACACATGATATACCTAGGGCTGAACGGAAAACTGCAGTATCTCCTTCTTTATTTAATATGAGTCAAACAATCTTCCGTTCACCCCTCGATATCAGTAAATGTATCTTTAATTTTTAGACCTATTTGAACTACTTAAATATAATTTTGAATATTCCTCATATTAATCTTTGAAACCATGGTTTAATGTATTAAATCCGTATATAAAATACCCTTATAAAAATACCCTTATACCTGAGGTATTTTTTCTCCTAGTTTCATAAAAACATTCGCGTTTGTTAATTCGTTTCTGTACACCATCTGATCAATCTGTGAATAGAATAATATCAGCTAAAAAATATGTACATGACAGACACCAAGAAGAATATAAAACGTCTTAAATAAAAGTACGACACAATGTTGTATGTTGTGCTTTAATCGAACGCTAAAATAAATCCTAGATATCACTAAAAATAATAACATTGTGAATATAATTATTTAGAAGATGTTATAGTACATGAAGAAGGCGTAGTTGTGGTGGTAATTCTAGTGGTAGTGCTAGTTGTAGCGGTAGTGGTAATAGTAGGAATATAATCAGTATTAGTAGTATATAGAGTTGAAGTAGATAGGTGTAGTAGTTTAAGTAGTACCTCCATGAAAGGACGACATTTTATCTTTGATTTTGAGTAGAGTAATCTATCAATAAGTTGTCTCTCCATTCCTTCAAAGTCATATTCTATCTTTGTTCCGACACCGGTCTCAACAGAGTACTGACAGTTTGCCAATATAATTGGCATTATATCATGTTGAAGGTCAAAACTTATCAGATGTGATTTCGTTACATCCATGGGATTTACAGAAGCGGGTTGATTCTGCCTGGAAAATAAAATTAAAATGTGGAAAGGACAAAAAAGATATGAATTAAATGTAACGACATTATACCGTACTATAACGCAGCAATATATGAATATGTCTACTATTTAATTTCATTTTTATACTTCCCTGAATTTTTGAAAATATTGAAATTTATGTGAAACAAACGTGAGCTACAAGAAATGGCATTCAATCTAGTATCTTCCCACATCGGATACTCACCATATAAAGAAACCGCAGAGAAAGTACTCAGATAAAATGCATGTTAATAAGTGTAGAAAATTTCATTATTGTATCAGGCTGAATTATTTTTATTATGTTTTGAATTATTTACATGTCGCAAGAAAGTACATGTGTACCTCCACACCCTTTTATAAATACGGGTTTCAGAAACAACATTCGAATAAAGATTCATTTAAGGAATTTTTCAATGACATATTCATATTTTGATATTTTTAAACACATAAAACCAATTGACAGGAATGTTTTTTCTACAACTTTATAAGAGACTAAAAAAAGTGTGTGCGTGAAATAATTTCACATTTATACAAGAGAAATATTGTTTATATACAAAAAATACAGTGATAATCATTTTCAATGTAAGATAGTCAAATCAATAGAGCGCAGAAACGTTTTTTAATTCTTTGCACAGAAACATTCTTTCAATATTTCAGTGCCATTATTTCGATATTTATTTAAACACACACATAATATATATATATATGCTTGTTTAACTTCTGAAAGTAGACATTAAATGCATTGTATTACCTCCCGGATGTCTTAACGTAAAAATCCAATAGATCATTTTGTTTTTCAAAGAGAAAGTCAAGCATTGCGTATGAACACAATCCCATCCCGTCTGTAGATGGTAGAAACACTGCAATAGGGGTTGTTTGATCAATTCTCAAACTACACCATTCAGTCGGAAACATCGCTCGTCCAAATTTAGTAGGAATTCCTTTGTGAAAAAGTAAAATTGTTAAAACCCAAAATAAAACATTGGCATAATACATTTATATAAAACAACATCGATTTATTGTGTAAAACTATGTTAAAATGTGAGTTTTAGTGTGTATGCTTTAATGTAACAGAATACCTTTAATTGACGGTTTTGTTATTTCCCAAGCTTTTGCAAAATCATCTATCCACTTCTCAGTATTTTGTGAACTTGAAATTTCTACAACAACAGGTTTCTTTCACATAACAAAAGTACGTGGTCACATGCTTGTAAAATATACCCTTGCTAATCTTCTGAATTTCTAATAAATGTCAATAACCTTATCAGACTACATATGTACGTTGACAATCATTCAATGAGTGCACTTTTGACGTAAAACCGCATACAAATGACTTTGCATGCAAAATGTATGGGCAATTACTTTTGTCATATCGTTTTTCTAGATGGAAAACTATCAAAATGCGGATTTATGTTAAACAGATCAATTAATTCTTTACTCTCAGTTAGTGGACTTAAGGACGCATATTTGCTTATGAATTCAACGAGTTGTAACCTAGTCACACAACGTTAATATTTTTAAGCTGATATTTAAGTTTTGAATTTTAAATTAAATGTTCACAAAATGTCAATGTTTCATTGATTATGTAACTTAACCAATTACAAGCAGACATTTTTCGATGCCCAACGGATATTGTTAAAGAAGTATTATAGTGTTGACTGCCCGTCAGGTTTATAGTAATGTCGTTTTTTAATGTATTTCATGACATCCTTTTAAGCATATCTGTCTAGACTTAGTTATATTACCGTCTTATAAAACACTATCAAAAGCTAGCACATTTAAATGTATGGAGTTTAGGGTCAGATCAGAGTATGTTTCTGACAGTTTTAGAGCCTCCCGAATGGGCGTCCCGTCCGTATTGTCTCTCCACTCTGTGAGTGTTTTTTTTTTCAAAAATAATGAAACATATCAATAAAAATCAAACACACCTGCTTTTTCAGAATGCAAACTGAGCATCCGATATATTATTAATTTCATTAACCATGACTGTAGGCGTGTTTTTATTACAGTAGTTAATAATTTAGAACAACAATAACACGCACTATACATCTACAATTACTTTAATTGTAAGTATATCATAGTTTTATCTATTGGGTCAATAAAACCCTCTGTCCACGTCTCACGCTTTCCAAGAACATAATATTATACATGTCGACCATACTGATCAATAACCCTCCTCCTTTGACAATAATGTGTTCGATCCCTCCCAATGAGATATCTAGAGCACTATATATTTTGGTCACATATTTAAAAATGCATTAATGATATATATTTGTCATAACCCATTTCTACCTAGGATAATAAGTAAGATACATATTAGCTTTTAACGTAAACCAATTTTAAAACGTGAATTTGTAACGTCGTTTTATCCTTCAAAAAGGATTAGACTATATTTAATCATAAAAAGTTATTAAACTGCATATGTTATTCTTTCCTACATATATTTTTCCATTCAGAAAGTAGGGTTTCAAAAATGAACACAAAGCAAACGCTAGCTTATCAATTAAGACTCGGATGATCCACTAAATGTTAAAAACTGAACATAAACTTAAGTACATTATGTTAATAATCATAGATCAAAGTGGAATAATAGCAAGATAATATTATAATACATTTATTTTGCATTCTGAATTAGTATGCATTGTTTAGTAAGTATTAGTACACATTAATTTAATAATACGAGTAATGTTTATAGTCGGTGTTATTTTTCATTGTATATGTAAACATACACAATAATAATTCCGCAGAGTTCAACAGCTTTATTTTGCTTTATAAAATAATATATACTTCTTTAAATTAAATCAATAAGGGTATTTGAATTGGTTAATACATTTATCCGCTATTTTATTAAATAGTGTATTCAAACCAACATACGGATACCATGTCTAAGTAGAATATGGTGACTTAACATGATATTAGTAAATTTAATGTTTCCCAAGGGGTTATATCTTATTTAACCCCTACTCGAACATTCTATTTCTTTAAAATAAATGCTTAGGTGATGACAACACTCGTGCCATGTACGTGATTGAACGTTATATATAAGTTTAAGTGTTTTTTCTCTGATTTTGTTTAAAGTCACACACCTTGGAATGAAATACATGTTAATCAATACATATAGATGCAATTTGAAAGTTTGCAAAATTGTCATTAAATCTATAGCCTAGTTAGCAAGTAATTTATTATTTTTCAAACGGTACCGCTTTTAAAACCGAAAGTATTATTTCTATACATATACGTCAATTTTGACAAACGCGATTATTTTCAAGTTTTAAAGCGCAAAAAAAGACGGATTTTTACCTTGTAACTTCCAGATATATTCTAATTGGCATAGATAAAATTAAATCTATAGCCTAGTTAGCAAGTTATTTATTATTTTTCAAACTGTAACGCTTTTAAAACCGAAAGTAGGATTTCTAGACATATACGTCCATTTCGACAAACTTTTTTTTTTTTTTTTTATATATCAGAGTTTATTTACAGGTCCTACAGGTCTTCACGAGGTCTTTGAGGTCCGACCTGAATTTCGACAAAAATTTCGACAAACGCGATTATTTTTTAGTTTTAAAGCGCAAAAAGACGGATGTCTACCTTGTAACCACCAGATAAAGTCTAATTGGCATAAATAAAATATGTTTCTTATTCATACTTAAATTCACAATGCCAAATACGTTGTGTGGCTTTAATGCTTGAACTAAGCTGTTTTGCAAATGCTTTTATATAAAATTGCCTTATAAGCAGGTGGCCCTTTTTTACATGAACATCTGTTCTGTTGATTTTTATGTTACTCCAAAGTTTAAGGCTTATCGTAAGTTATTCAACAACAAAGTATGGTTACAGAATAATGTTTCATACATTTATCAAAGTGTATGTGTATATATGAACTAAGTAGGCATTTAGGTTTATAATAGGACAGGCGCCCGTCGTGTGCAATGAACCGCAATACAATATCAAGTACTGAAAATATACCAAATTATTTATTATCCTTGCTATTCACGCGACTCCAACTACCGACACCTTGTGGTGTAAATAACGACTTAATGTAATCATTTGTTTAATTAATTGTTCGTAATATTATATCCATATATTGTCCATCGATCTTATTTTACAAACATAACCTAGAAAAAGTGGGTTTTCCCATATGTTTGAAGCGTAGTTGAGTGCGATAGAAACATGATCGTGAAGAAGAACACTTACCTTTTACTACGTCTTCGACTTTAATTCTTTTTGCTTCTGCTTTAACAAGCTTCTTTTGAAATTTCCTTAACAGTGCTCGTTGGAAACGCATAATATTTGGTAGGAACCGCAGTGCTTGTAGTGAGTTCTCCTTAAACACGTAAACAGTAAATAAACAAATTCAACCTCTACACATGTTTTGATAACAAGTGTAGTTATGCATGTGTCCACGTGATACGTGTTTCATTATGTGTCATGTGTTTTAAAATATACGTCAAGAGAAAGTTTAACATATTATTTTTTTTAAACGGACTTGTTCACAGATTTGTGCACTGTTTGAAATGTTTTAATACATATCTTATATCGGTATAAACTGTATACATATGAGCTTAACAGCAAAATTAATAATAACAACAATCGAATATTCGAAAGGGGTTAACCGGAATTAATTGGTTAAATCTTAAAGTATCTTTATTTTTACATTGTGTTATCCATATATGTTTTATAAGCTATAAACGTGTTTGAATAAAAGTAAGCACAATATGAGAAAAAATGTCAATTTACTCGATCGATTCGCGTTTGAAAATCTTTATAATTTTCTGCACTCAAAATGGCGTTTCTTATTTAAACAAAAATATTTATTTTAGTCTGTGGTTCGTACATCCTGCTATACAGGGCTCTTTAATTTGTCAAATCTGCTACAAAAAGTTTTAAAAGTGTCATTTGCCAATCTGAGCTAAAGTCTAAGAGATCATCATTCTAGGACAATTAAGTGTAATTGCAATCAAATCGTGTAGGACAAACAAACAAACTATTTGTCTACAAACCAATATTATACATGTGCAGTTCAAACAACTAAAATTCGTTCTAGTTTCTATTTTTATTTTCTAATAAAATGTCATACAGAACTTTTCTCTTATTTATGTATTAATTACAGATTTAAAAAGTAGAAGTACAACACAATACTGTTCAACCTGTTGAAATGCATTAAGGGAAAATAGCCTGATTAGTGATAAGAGTACGAATGTTTGCGGTATTGTCTCAATATTTTGCGAACTATTATGAGTTTTAATTCAATTATTATTTTACTGACCTGCGAATCTAAGATAAGTATTGTATGTAATGTATAAAATCACAAAATCCAAAACGCATGGTTGTTGTTTTATTTGCAATAAACTAGAGTTAATATGCAGTAATTTCACAGTCCGTAATATTTATGCAAAACACATTTCGTTACCAAAACATTATACAAGTGTATGACAAAGTTAGTACCTCGTGTAAGAAACGTTGAAGAACACGAGTAGGTCGTTTCATCTTGTGAATATTCGAATCGAGCTCCTGGCGCACATGTTCAATTGTAATGGGACAACGGAATCTCCACATTCGTGGCATATCTAACAATCGATTTTGACTTTCTGCTTCTGAACATGTTTCAGTTTCGTACATTAGGCACATCAGTGGCTCAGTACCTAAGTTAACAAAGAAATGCTCGCTGGTTTCATTAATGTGTATAATCAAATGTCATTGCAATATATTTTACATTGTTATTGCAATATAATTTACGAATGCTCGCAAAAAATAATCAAGACATATTTACCTAAACGCTTATCATTTGCGATATCATTATTAATTTGAACAAGACAACCGTTCACGTCCTGAAACAAAACACCAATCAAAATACGTGTGATAACTCAAACAAATCATTACACAAGTAATTTTCTTCATTGTCCTTTGGAAATATTTGTGTTCCTTTGATATACAGCTCTAGTTCATGTGTCTGATAATCTTCTCATTACGCAAAACTTCTGTGGCAAAAAATTGCCAGTCCGTCAATCAATAACATAGTCAATGTTCGAACAATCAAAATTGATGCATGGATTTAAATCAATGACAAGCTAAAGCACACAAACATTAAGTGACAATAGTGTTTTGTTGTACAATTGACGTATGACTAATGGCCTAATCATGATGAATATATGAACATAACACTATTTTATCAACTATTTGAATCGCCATTTTCAGGTTTATATATACCGACTGTCACTTTTATATTCTTCGAAATGGAAGGATTTGTTAGTATCCAAATGTTATATTGTCATCATTGAAGCTATGCGTGCGGTATTATTAACCTTTAATTCGAAGTTCCCGGATCTCACGAGAAAACAATGAAACAGGAACACCGAAAGTATTCTCATTATTCATACATTATGACGTACACCTGTGATGTAAAAGAAAGCAGTTTTTGTTATGTTTTTTTCAATTTTTGAAATTAAAAATTGAGAGCAGTTTTATTACCAAAAGAACTTTGGCCAGCACTTTATCTGAAAACGACTTTTCCCACGTTCTTCGAATAGCTGTTGTACTCAACAAAGTATCATTGGAGTTAACTGTAGTACCTGAAAACAATATTCATCATTTACATGTGCACATATGGATTCCAAAATATGTAAACAAATGGGAAACGTGTGCATGAGTGCTCAGGTGGTAAGAGAAATCTATAGCGGACAGTAGAAATTGTTCGAGTGATTTAAAAGGCAAATTTTCGTGCGTTTGATTACAAAATGGAAAGCTGTTGCGAGGAATATAATGGTGCTAGTGATGTTAACGAGGAATTTGACGTTTGTACGGAAATATCCATGAAAGTAATTTTGCAATTCCGAAAATGGAGATACTGGAGGGAAATTCAAACCGTGACAAATAAAAGTAAAAATGCAAGCTTGCGAAGTAGCGAAAGATTTGCTAACTTGTCTACTGATGAGAAACTCACCAGTATATTTACTAAGTAAAACACAAACTTTGAAAATGTTAGTGATAAAGAAAACGTTGCAGGAGGAACGTTAAGCGTGTAAACAAATACTGTAGCGAACTAGAAAACACAATTAGGAAAGTGGAACAAATGTGTGAGCGACAGGAGCTTATATCAGAGGTATTGGGCTATAGATCAATAGACATTGAGACCAGAAGCATGCAAAACAATTTGATATTTTATGGAGGTACGGATCAATTGACGCACAGATACGGAAATGATTATTTAGTATTTCGTTATTTGGTTTATGAGATAGAAATTGACAAAATACTTTACTATTTAGAGAGGGCACACCGATATGATGGAACTGACTAGAAACGACATTCAATTTCAAGGTTTAGATACTATAATGATACTGGAGTGAGCATGAGTACAATTTCCCATCTGAAAGACAGAAGCTTCGGGATTGATATAGATATCCGAAAGAAGCCTCTAAAGCAGGATCGACCCTGTGCACGTCAAAATCATCAGCTAATGCCAGACCGAACAGGCGAAATGAACACAAACGCTACCAAGCAAGACAGCACTTGTGTAAAAGATGTTTTCCCTGACTGGTTTGACAAGCTATAGACAAATAGACTAGGTTGATTTAATACGAGGTCACAAAGAGAAAAAGCATGAGGTTCAAAAACAAAACCGATGATCTATTCCAATCAAACAATTGCTCATAATAAACTGTAAGAAATATATAACATTCATTTAAAGTAAAAGTGATTGCGTAATGTGGAATACAATGGATGGTTAATTGTTTAATTTTAACAATGATTTATTAATGAGTTTAGTTTAAAATGCACCACAAATATTGGAAAGCAGTACCTTTATGAAAATGGTGTTTTTGAATTATTTACAGATGACATTTTTTATAATAAATTTAAGTATGAGTAAGACACGTGTGTATTCCTTAAATGTGGTATTTTTTTATACCACAGTTAGGGATAAGCCAGATTTTGTTGTATATGTCACTGTTCAGGTCTGTGTGAAAAATGTGTAACCTGAGTATTATGAACAAGATGTAAACTTACCAAGATGTAACCTAGATACAACTGAAAATGACTCTTGAAGATATTATTGGATATTTGTTAAATGGCAGGTTAACGAATAGTGATTGTTAAGATAGATTCTGATATAAATTACGAGAACACATGTTTGTAAATTCCTAAGGTTGTAGAACTATTGATCTTGCTCCCAGTGAAAGTAAAATGTTTTGATTGAATCCTAAGTTTAAAGTATTAGATCCTTACATTTTTTCGGATCACTGAGTAGTAAAATTTAGTATTAATTGTAAAACTGATATATAGAATATCCTTAAAGAAATGGTCTTATGGAAATGATGCCAAAACATACCATACATTTATTACTGGGATAATGAAAAGAACATTGCTGATATAAATGAAATAAATTTTGAAAGTGTAATAAATACCTTAAAACTATTTGTAGTTGTATTGATAAAACTCAAAAAAGTGAAGCATTAGATAGTTATTTAACCCAATATTTTAAGTAATTGAAAATATAATTTCACAATAATTACACAAAAAGCTAGTTGCCAATACATATTGTTTTAAAGAATTGTAATGCTGCAGTTGTTGATTATGAATGTCAATATTTAAAAAAATGTTATTATATACATTTTTATAAATACAGACATTATCCCTCAGAGACGAATATACAAAGCATGGTATAATCTCTGAGTCTTAATAAAAGTACAATTAGAAAAAAATATATACTTCTGATAAAAATCAAACAATAAAATTAGTAAATGCAAGAGTAACACATGCACAACTTTACTGGAAACTGTTAAAAAAAATCATGTAGACAAATACAATAAGCTAGATATAAGAAGTAGGGATTTTTAAACTATTTTACATCAAGTAATTATCCTAACTCTAGAATTTGTCAAACTGATGAAGATGTTAACTTCAATGAAGATTTACATATAATGTTTAATGAGTTAAATGTAGCATTTACTGATCAATAAGTTATGAGCGCTTGTGACGAAATTCATAATGGTAAATCAGGTTGCCCGCATTTTCTTCTGAAGGAGTTCTTTTTTTAATATAGAAATAGTACTAAAAGTTTTTTAAAGAATGCAGGTACTTTTTGAAATAAATTGTTTGAATTTGACCATTTTCTTGAAGGGAATTGTGAGGGTTTTATTGTTCCTTTTCATAAAAAAGGTGACAAGTAGGATGTAAATAATTACAGAGGAATAACATTATTAAGTACTTTTGGGAAATAGTATTCTTAGTCCATAACAAAAGGCTTACAATTGGGCTGAAATCATGTCCACATAGAGTCACAGGCAAAACATGGGAACTATTGACTACCTTTTTGTATTACATGGTGTCATTAATTATTCATTATAAGCGAACACGATCGAATGTATGCCATTTTTTTTTTCTCAAAGCGTTCAATTGGTTGGTGAGGAATATCATTTGGCATAAACTGTTGAAGCTATGCGTCAGAGGCAAAATGCATAATATCATTAAATCTATGTATACAGATGTGAAATAAAGAATACAATTACATAAAACAATAATTAATGAAGATCGTTCCTGTTTAAGGGTTATACCGAATCATTATCAACATTGCTATTTCTATTCATTTAAATGACTTATTAAAACAGTACATGTTTAAGGGTTGTAAAGGAATTAGTATATGTATGCTAACAACTTTGTTTGTTACTTATACATGTAAAATTGTAATAAGGCAGAAATAAATTAAAGGAAGAAACTATTAAAGGTTTGTCTTTGATTGAAAAATATTGTGAGCGTGGGAATAATGTGGAAACTATTGACTACATTTTGTATTACATGGTGTCCCTAATTATTTATTAAGCGAACAACAATCGTATCTATGCCATATTGTTTTCATTTTTCTCAAAGCGTTCGATTGGTGGGTGAGAGATATCATTTGGTATAAACTGTTGAAGATATGCGTTAGAGGAAAAAATACATAATGTCATCAAATCTACGTATACAGATGTGAAATAAACAATACAATAAGATAACGCAATCAGTTATGAAGATCCTGTTCTAGGTGCAAAACAATGTGAATCATTATCAACATTCCTATTTCTATTAATTTTATGACTTGTAAAACATGATATGTTAAATGGTTGTAAAGGAATTAATATATATGTATGCTTTAGACTTTGTTTTTTATACAGGTAAAATTTTAATAATCGTAGAAATTAATTAGAGGGAGAAATAATAAAAGGTTTGTCTTTTTTGGAAAAATATTGTGATAAGTGGGAATTTTGGGCTTATACAAATAAAACAAATATTACGTTTTTTAAAGGTGGACAACTAAGAAGGATATTGAATGTGTGTACAAAGACCAATCAATAGAAATTGTTCAATCATTTACATACGTAGGAATTTACTACAGGAAGACCTTTGCAAATACACTTGAAACACTTGGAGACCAAGCCTTGAAGGCTGCTTTTATTCTTAATTCATATTTAGTAAGTTTTGAAACAATATCAATACATACCAAATAAGAGTTGTTTAATCAGCTTGTTTTACCAATTGTAATTATGGGTCAGTAGTCTTGGGCTTTACTAAGTCAATGGCGATTGCAAGAGTGCACTTAAATATTTGCAAACAAATACTAGTTGTAAAAATTCATACGCTGATTAATTTTGTATATGTGAACGTTGGCAGACAATTCTTGATAACAAAACGAGCAATTAATGTCATAAGTTATTGGTTGAAAAACATTCAGTTACAATATGACAAGTGTGTTTAGTGCGTTTATAGTCATATGTTTGATAATTTAATAAATAAACCAAATACACAATGTTAGGCAAAATATGTTAGTCTCTTGCAAAGCGTAGGCGCACATTATGCCTGGCTTAACCAAGGTGTAGGCGATAAAACGTGTTTTATCCTTGGAAAAGTCGATATTAAATGATATTTATTTCCCAATTGGAGGCAATATTCATCAAGAGCAATAAGTTACAGTGAGTTTTGTATATTTTAATTGCAACCTTAATCTAACTTAACAAATGTTAGTATTAATAAGTTAAGATTTAATCGTTGAAAATTAAGGGTTTCATCTCATAAATAAGAAATAGAAATAGGCAGATTGCATAAACAATAATGTATCCCATCTTTACCGCGACATTGACGGTATAACACCCCATGGAATAAACAAGTCTCTATCCAACTTTGTTGAATAAACCTATCGCGTGCACGGATTACTTTTTAATCTACCACTGAATGATTTTTCATAAGAAATCTCTGAAGTCGAGAAAACTTTAGCTTTAAAATTATACGACCTTCAACCTTTAGATCTAGTCAAGGGACATAATTTTTCGCCGTCCGTATTATGAAAATCAGCTGATTGACGGCGTCATAAAATTACATACGTAGTGCGTCATTTTCCAATTATATGTGATGCCATCCTTTGATGTATACGAAACTAGTATGCGATGTCTGGGAATAAAACATTGAAAACGCGCAATTTTTTCATTTTAATGTATCCTGGCTGGATGAAAAGTTGGATATTCTATGGACTACTTACCTCGGATGGAATCTGTGAGACGAAAAATTTAGATCTACATGTGGATCTTGCTTATTCGTGTTATTGATTTTCAGAATGCGCGTGCCTATTTGGATGTGCGTGTAGAACATACTGATGGGTGTGTATTTTGGTTCAGTAGTCTATTTGAATTGTTTGTTTTTTAATGTAAGTAAACGTAAGGGTATTTTCTTTTTTGAATAAACTTTGTCTTTGTTATTTTATCAAAGAAAGTCTATTCAGTAAAAATAACCCGTTTGCAAAAAGTGTTTCAAAGCTTTATATAATTATTACGGATTATCTTGTGTTTGGATCACAAACTACAGGATGTGAAGGCTAGATCAAGACGCCATCAAAATCTGCAACGTCCATGAAAAAAAAATAGGCGAGTATAGTTCTTTTGATAATTTAGAACTACTCTGTATATAAATCTATACGTACATGTATGTTGACATCGACATTATTTGGCAGGAGCAATCGCTACCATATTGGATTTTGATCATTTCTTTCGAAAATAGAATGAATTATATTAAAATAAAATCTTCTTTTCGCGGTCGTAATATGTTACAAATTGCATGCTGCGTAAAATTGAATCGAGGCATATGGTGATATTTTTCTCGTTGATCAGTTTTTTGTGTGAAATGCTTAAAGACTATTTTGCGTACCAGAACAAATACATTCTATATCACTACGCATGGTTTCATTCGCTAGAGCTTTTAAGCCCTTTTAAGAATGAATTAAAATTATTGTTAAGGTTATTAGATCTATTTTTGTTAAATGTCACGTTGAAAAAAATCAATGGGATAAATAGAATACTAGGAAAAGCTAGTATTCTATATATATTCATGAAAAGGTATAAATATATATATATCACTTTTATTGGAATGTTCCTTCAGTGATGATATAAGAAAATGGTGTATACATACATATTACTGGAAAATACCTAACATGATTAAGTTTATTGAATTTATGCAAATTGAAAACACAAGTACCAAACTTATCACTGTTTGTACATAAAGCATTCATTTTATGAAAAGAACCCTATATAAATATTATAATGATTAATTGTGTATTTTTTATTAATCAAACTTGCCTTCTCACTCTCTTGTAGATTCGTGTTTTTTGTTTTTAATGTTACCATTAAAACATTGGTAAAAAGATTCTAAATGTCGAAATCCAATTGTCCTAGAACGTGTTCATGTCTTGACACTTTATTTAACAACTTATGAAATTCAATACAAATCACATGTCATGCATTTATATATGTTACAATTTTTTAACATTTATACTCATGGACTGTATTTGAAAAGTGAATAAACCAAACCATAAGTTAAAAATAATCAAATTAAATTAATTTGATTACACAGATAATAAATCTGCAACTATGATTTTGAATTAATAATAGTTTTATATTGTGTATTATCCAGATGCGAAAACAACTTACGAAAAACTTTCTTAAACTTAAATTCCTTTAATTTTGTGTTACAATCTTGTTGATAAAGAGTGTGCATACCGTGTATATTATATTATTTTATATAATGTTTTAATTATAATTGCAAAATGTAATGTATTTTTAAGATGAAACTATATGGTATAAAATATCCAGACACTTTATGTTATCATTTAAAAATACATTAAATTATGTCAATAAAACAGTTATTTGAAATGTCAGGTATATGCATACGCATTAGTATAAACTGATAATAATGGATAGTTAAGCTATGTGGAGATGTGCAATGGCGACAGAATATTTAAATAGTGGCAATTTTTTAAATAAGACGTTAATATACATTTTAAATGAATTTATCTTACTAATTTACTTGTAAAATATATTTTGAATATACGAATAGTAACAAGTCAGGTTGAAACATTTATATCACATCGGTCCTAAGTTTTCAATTAAAAAAGACTTATGCTATCCGTATGCGTTTAGTGTGTCAGTGACCAGGTACTTGTATATAACACTTCAATCAATTTATTTAGTATGATTTGTTCTATGTTGATTTATGCAAGTACAAATAAACTATTTTATCGTAATATATTAAATTATTTGTCTCGATATAAGTTGGAACTGTTTCATCGTTGTATTTACTTTGTCTTCATGTTTTTCCTTCCTGAAAGCTTGTCTAGTTTAAAATGTCTTTATATATTCATCCAAAGCTGTTTGTTTTTCCAACACAATTTTTAAATGAAAGGCGTATCACATTGATCTTTATTGGTAAGGTAAATAACAAACCTGATTCTTTCATCATAATGTCTATAACAGCGTGCATCAGCGAAAGGACATCATCTGCACTACGACCTAATGCTCGACGTAGATCTTCTATATTCGATTGTATGTGGTCTAACAAAAAAGCAGATACTTCTCGCTCTTTCACGGCAGGCTTGATTAACTTGTAAATCTAAACAGAAAGGGTTATATTTTTCAAGCAATTGTGTAGCGTGGTATGTATGATAATGCATTTTATAATGTTTCAAATGTCGCCTACAATATAAATATTCTTGCTTAATCGTAAATTATAATTATTAAACTAACGTTCAATTAAACTAGATATTGTGACATTACAACGAAAACCCCATACGCCGCAAGTCGTACTTTTTTGCAAGTTATTTAATCATATCTAGGTCTTTATATAGTCAGGTCATAAGTGCAAAAAAACTTCGTCGGACTTTTTGTCATGCTCATGTTATCCATACGATAGGTCAAAACTTTAGCAATATTGTACCTGCGATAATTTAAATGGGACGTTGAAAAATGTAGTGATGGGCATCAATGTCAGACGTGTTTTTTGTATAAGGACAAGCGGACGGAAATTTTAAGTTGAACAAATATGTAAGGAGTTGGAAGTGTTATTGATCAATAATAATAGACATGCATCCACCGCATCATATCATAAGAAAGTGTACATACCTAGTTTGAATGATGCAGATTTGAACGTGTATAAGTACTTTGTGAGACAAGTTTTGTTTATGACAGAGAGACAAACAAACATATTTCCATTGAGATTCATGTATAGCTCCCTCTTCTTGCAAGCTTGAGTTTATTCCAAAAAGATACCAATTCAAATTACATAAAGTATTGCATTATCTCCATGTACATACGCATTTATGTATATATTACGAACCCGATCAACTGGACCAAGGAACATGGCCATGTGAAGAAGAAGTCTGACTGCAATGCTGTGGATAGGATTCAACTCTCGCACAGGTTGAATTACGCCGTTTCTAACAGATCGGCCAATTATATGACCTTTTCGGGTGGTGTTTTCATCTCTAAAATCAGACACAACGGCGATATTAATGTCTTATTCTTGTTTGTAAATAAGAATGTTTAGATAAGTATCTCGTTTTTTAGGACAGTAAAAATCTAATATTAGTTACCACTGTATTTGAAATTTTGAAGCACCAGTCAACTTACACTTACAACCTTGCAGAAACCGAGTATGCTGATTATCTGCACGATCAACGGAATTGAAAACGGTTGAATAGTAGATATTGGCGAGTAAAACACACACACACATATATATTTGCTAACGCAACAGTGTGTTACGCTTCAGTGGTAAATCTGATAAGTACGCTTGCAAACATGAAGCAATCGTTTTCTTTCGCACGCACTATAATTGAATATATTTATTTTACATAAAAACGGGTTCCGCTGATATAAAAATTGGTTATTTAATTTCATAATAACATATGCTAGTTTATCATTCATTTTCGGTGTACACGGGTGTAACTTGTAAAATACACGTACATATAAATTCAAGAGCAAATGTTCGTTTTCACTCACACAAATATAATGCGTATCTTATTAATATAATTACATTCTATTGAAAATAATACGATATTTTTAATTCCAACACATATTGACAAAGAATTTGAACACATACAAGACCTATTTTTACACAATTGATCACGCACTGCTTAAATAAACTGTTCTTTCGAAAAGTGACATTTCAAGTAAATGTTCAATCATATTATTGGTCTGATATATTTCGAGAACCAAACGAAAACAAGTTTTCCGTTTTAATATACAAAATGAGTCATGTAACTGAAAATAAAGCCTGACATGTGTAACCGATGTATAAATACGTGACTTTGCTGTGAACATGATTTTATATGTTAGTTCTCACCTATTATAACATGTAAGAATTATTCCGAAAAAAAAAACTGCCTGGACGTTTGGTATAATTTACGTGGTTCATTAGTTGAGAGAATAAAACTTCATGCTTGTGCACTTGTGAAGTGTTCATTCTGATCACTTTGTCATAAAATATGCTATATGACGCTCCAATTGATAATACAATAAATTCAACAATTTTTTCAAGAGCATTCTTAAATACTGTTTTCGAACTGATTTACATCAGATTGAACTGTTCTTCACCGATTCTATCATCTTTAGATTTGTTTTATGATGTTGAATAACAAACACAGTTGCTCTTTATGACCGTGTTTTGTGTGTTGTTATGCTTTGCCGTTTTCAACAATTAGTTGAGCATAGTTGTGTTGCAATTAAACGTCTAAATTATCCTGTAAATGGGCACAATTATGAATTCTTTGGTAACAAACATATTTAATCCTGTGTTCCATATAACTGCATTATTGTTTAAAATAATTTTTATATAAAGCTTGTTTTCTAATGTTCATTATCTACGGTATGTTTTGTTGTCTTAGTTACTCTAGTTCAATATTAAAATAAGTTAATTTAGACAAACAAACTTCTGGGTCTAGACATTTAGAATATTGCCCTTGAGAGCAAATAATTTTGATATAATGACCCCATGTTAATGAAATATCTGCTTTAATACGTTATTCGTATAAAAAAATAAACACCTTTTTAGTAGTAGAGCTGAGATTAAATAAAGTTTCACACGGTTTAGGTATTGATGAGCGCAACAGTACACATCAAAACCATTAAGCGTCACAAACTGTTGCCTGATTATTAAAAAATGTGCCAAAAACGATGTTTTATAAAATGAGCAATTAGGAACTTCATATTAAAATAGGTAATAAAATATGATATTCAGCTTTTTTTGCACTTCGCCCTGGACTTAACACATTTTATGTTCAAAACCCTTGATTTTAAGAAATATAAGTCATGCGTTTGATAACATTAATATGCGTTTACTTGTCAAAGTGTTGGATAAGATTGATATATAATGTAGGGGTTGTTTATTATCCAAAACTACCTTGACTAATGTGGTTAGTAAAAACGAAACCTTAAAATTATATATTAGTACACACGTTACTATACTCAATAAACGTTCATATAAAATTAGGTAGTTGTTTGTTTGGGCATGCTTATGAATAGGGAAAAGTGATTTTCTTCAAAAATATTTAATTAATCAGGTATATCAAAACTACGGTTAGTAATCACACATGAAGACACAGTGGTCGTTGAAATGTTGTTTGCGCTGAAATTTTTTTGAGATATAAGTTTATTTGGGTTTTACTTACTTATACTCTGTGTTGCCGGGTAGCAAATTATGACTTGTCCCGCCAATTTTCTCTTTGCATAGGTTACACGTGCCTATATAATCGGGCCTGCCACACTGGAATAATACACTCAGACATGTAGTTATATAAGTACATTCAGTAAACGTGAATAACATATTGTAGGTTTTGCAAGTGTACATACGAACAAAAACACCACGAACGGTTTGCTGAGATGTTATACTGGTGGTGTTTATTTTATGGGTGACTGTATGCTGCATTCGTGTTTATTTCAAAAACACTAGAAAATCCATTTATACCTTAAGTTAAAACACATAAAACATTATCGTTTTAACCGATGAACGCTTTCCGATGACGTTTTGACCTCTATTTATTACTGTGATTGTTGACCTAACAACCTGATTCGAACGGAGACACATTTTGATTTACATTTGTCGTGCAAATCCAATTTATTAATGCAAGTATACGTTTCGCATTTTAATATTTCAGCGCCCTTTGAACTTCAGCTGTGGCTCATGTGCTCCTATTTTATCTCAATTTAAGTGTATTACATATCAATGCGTAATTTAAAATCGATTATTAGGCTATATAAAGTTGAAAAGCAAAAGGCCTATGTATAATAAAAACAAAACACTTCCTATCAAAATAATAGAACTGAAAATATGCGCACTTCAAAGTGAAAAGGTGTGCTACAATATAAATAAAATTCTGGTCATTTCCCATCCTCACCTTTCTGGTATCCCACAAGAAAACAATATACCGAACGGACAGACAGAAGAACAAACGAAAATGAATCATGATGGACCTCTTATATGAAAGACAGCTGAGTTTGCCAAACACTTTCGCAAATTAATTGTGTATAATGACCGTAATAACCGCTAAAGAACGTGACCTTATTTCAGAAAAAGGTCCAACTTATTTTTGGTAGCATGAATATGAATTAGAACACGTTTTTTATATAAAAGCATGGGTGATTTCGGTACAGTAGAGTCGATAATAGCAGAAAAGTCCACATAGCGGAACAAAAATGGTTCACAATAACTATTTGTGTTGCCTCTTTCTGATAAAAACATAATGTCTTTGCGTCGACGTGTAGCCCGGGCTTTAATTATAAGGAGTATAACTATTCGTTTACAAAACTCTTAATCCCAAACGCTTGAATGGCCGATTCTAAATGCCCCGTCATACATCGCTGATTTGAGTCAGAAGCAAGAGAAAACATCTATATGTCAATATAAATAGCATCGATCAAACCCATTGTAAAAGTGGTATTTATAAAGAATACCACTATTACAGGTGGTAACCTAAGACACGTCGGCCATCGGCAACTTTGATGTGTAGCATTATCGAAATCCAAGCTATTAAACGTTAAATCATTTCAGAAAAATGATGAAACAGATGTATTGGTGTCCACGTTCGATAATAATAATCGATAAATGTCATATAAGCAATGTTTAATAAATCGATATAACCTTATATCATATAACCTTGTCGCCTTTGTTCACGCTCAGAGTCGGAAATGATGTGTTACTTATTAAAAGCCCACTTATAAAACGCCTTTTCGTGGACGATGAATGTGAAAACAATGTTTCGTTCATATTTCCGTTATTTACATGGATGATGCAATTTTAGAAGTGTTATGTAATGTTTCATTAAATAGGTAAACGTATATTTCAGTCATATATAATTCGATGAAGCAATTAGTAGTTGAAACAAATGATTTAATAAAAACTTCGTCTTGTACTTACGTCACCAATGGTGTAAGGGTGACCGTTCGGACAACCTTGATAATTGAAAACAAGAACTTTGAATGTACACAGCAATGTAGTTTGTTGCAGTATTGTAATATTTCAAAGTTAAATATAATGCTCTCTAACAGAGATACATAAGACCATGTTTTGATTATACTTACAATATATACGAGTTCTATTATTTTGTTTAACTAGTTCACACAACTCTTCTACTTCGTGTGGCATGGTAGGCAGAAACACATTCTGAAATGAGTTAGTGTGATACTTTTCCAATGATTATTCTTCATTAAAACGTACATAAATGGCGCATACAGATGTTGGCCATTTTTATAATTCATTAAATATCGATTTTAAATTAAATCATGTACATCAATAGAAAATGTTGTTACTTATTTTTTTTTATTTACCATAATATTTTCGTGCCCCGTGACAACAGCTTTCAATGGATCCAGAATCGTCGATTTTCCATCAAACAAGGCCATCACAATCTTAAAATGCACCAAGAGGCATTGTAAACCTTGTTGATGGATGTCTGTTCCTGGCGTCATGTTCAGAAAGGTCGGTTGCAACTGATTTGTGAGCAACATCTTCAAAAAATCCTGTTTAAAAGGGTGATTATATCATGTAATAATAAGATAAGCAATAATATGCTGACATCGGTTGAAAGTCACTGTCATACGTATTAGGTAGTATTGTTATTTGAAGAACAACATTCATTATCAAGAAAGACATGTATAAAACCCCAACATGTATATGAGGAGATTGAGACAAGATACACACGATATCGTTTTTATCAAAGACAACTGGAGGCTAAGAAACATCCATTTGTATCAAATGAAATTACCTTAGGAGTTATTATATTTTGCAAAAAATGTAAAAACATATCCACACACCGATATGTGATGATATGTTTGGTATAAATAGAATAACAAAATACAACACACAACGAGGGTGGTAGATTCAACACGATTGCAATAGCTCATACAATATACTTTTCGACGCCAATATTGACAATAACGTGATTATCAAGGGCTATATATTAAGATCATTGCTCAAATAGAGCATATTTCAAATAGAAATGAAATTTCAAAAAGTTTTGCAATTTTTCCATTTTTAAACTGAAAAGTTTTTATATCGTGTTTACATATGCATTATCACTATTTAGAAACATATTATGCAATTATGGTTCCAGTTAAATTTCAAAATGTCGTTGCATTACAAACCTTGTTAGTTATCATGTCGGAACCCATCAAAAATTTTGTTAGTCGTTCGATACCCTAAAATAAGAAAAATAGTGTGATATTTACGCCAGCACAACAATCGAAATAGGAAACGTTCGATGTAATCTTCATAATGTTCTTGTTAAATCTCTTATTTAATTTCACAAGTACGTTTAATATGTGCATAGTTATAAAATGAATTTGTGACTTTTGAAAGTTATGCATCAACATATGACAGTCGTCGGTGGTATTTTGACGATTGTACTAAACAGGAAAAACAAATAGTTGCCGCACCTTTGTTGAAATTTGACCTGATTTTCGAACATTGGCGCAGGTGATTTCTCTGTGTACAGCAAGTTGTAGATGAATTTCTAGAAGCTCATTACTAGTTGTCTGTAATGCATCCGTTATTTTATTCAGTGAATAAGTCTGAGTTCTTGTTTCGTTTATAGAAATAATCGATTGCAAGTAACTCGTACGTACAATTGAACAAGTTTGCCGAAACGAATGTAGAAAAAAAAAGAATTTAAGGGTTTAATATGGTTGCCCCTTTCAAACTTTTAATGTACATGTATGATATTTCAATCAGTTCTTCGCTTTCTAAGTTCTTTCCTAAACATAATGATGCGCTACTATCATGATTTATTTGCGACTACAACTTGCTCATTTGCCATCTAATTATTATATTAAATAATCGCAAGGTGAACATAACACAGAAATATTAGTTATCTAGATCATGTTTATTATTTCTTATTTACATCATATAACTATAAATGCGTACTTCTAGTAGACTTTTAAACGCATCAGTATCACCGTCAATTATACGTTTGGCTACAGCTTCTCGTAGGTTTTTGTATGTTTGCCCAACTACTAAGTATTTGTCCGGCACTTCAGTCTGCAATTAAAATCATAAGCGATTAAATCATTCTGTGCATAGAAAACAAAACGGTATCGAACATTCGAAAGACATGGTGTGATGTTTTGCAGAGTACAATATGGCGCCGTAAAAAGCGGTATTGCATGCTGTACCTGATCTGTTGCCCCAGCCAGTGCAATCCATTTTAGTGCGCTCACATCGGATCTTGATAGACGGTGATACACGTCTACACCATATTGTCGACATAACAGTTTCACCAAGTACTTTCTATTAATAAAGTGTATGCAATGGAGAGGTTATATAAGGTTTTTACGCATTTAAATATAACTTTTTTCTTCTCAACAAAACCGTGTGCGGTATTGCGTTTCTAAATTAAAATAATCGTTTCACTTTAATGTTTAATTATAAAAAAACGCAGCTATCGGTAAGTTACGCGAAGGGGAAAATTAAACAGAAGGATATTTCAAATATAAATGTGAATACTGAAAATAACGAAATAGATTATGTACACTACTTGTCTTAAACAAAGTGCTTACACTTTATAGATGACATAACATTATAAACCGAATTATTGAGTTTAATGATAGCAGCGTTTATCAAAACAACAAAAGATAAGCCAACTTCGTACTTGGGACATTGCGAATCTATATTGCTGCAAAATGTCTGCGCAGTCAAAATTACTCGTTCAACTCCTTCATGGATAATCAGATTTGATTCAGCAATTTGTGCTAAATACATAGCTGTACTAGCCAAACACGCTCGCGACGCTGCTATAGCATATAATGTATCAGTAGATTTGGATCCCTCGCTGTTGAAAATTGTTTGAGACTTGTGAAGCAAATTGCATAACACACCAAGCCTTGAACTTTCGCTTTCTCCAATAACTTGAAACTGCCGATCCTAAAAAACACGTCAATCAACACTTGGTTCAAAATTCCGTTTATAATACACGCACTCATAGTATATAAACATAAATTTCAAACGAGTTGTAGTAATTATTATAAAGTTGTATAAAAGACTCCTAATTGATTGAATCAATATTATGCATAATCGGTTTTAAGGTGTACTCATGAGAACATGTGTTGACATTTTTCTTTTGATTTTATGTTGTTGTTGTTTTTGTAATAATTATAACATATCTGAAAAATTATGGTGTAAAACATAATTTGCAGAAGTCATTTTGCCCTTAATATTATTGAAAAGAACCGCGGTTGTTTAAAAAACGCTCAAGTTACGATAATTACCTTTCAGTCACTGAATTTATTAACAACTATAAGACAACGTATTATATAAACAAACCTCCCAGCACTGCAAAATTAGCATGTACATATCGATCACGTCTTTGCTAGCAGTTGTGTCATGCAGCTTCGCGTGTCCAGAGAATTGACCAAGATAATGTGTTACGTATCTTTCCTCGCTAAAACAATAATGTGAACGAGTTTTATCTACGAAGATGCTCCTAATATATGTTGTAAGTCAGCATTAAAGTCAACACAAAACAATTTAAACATAAAAAGGTACGGAAGTTGACACTGTGACGTTAACAAAATTAGACTAAACGTCATCACTAACCTATTACAAAAGGTAAGTTTCGCCGTATACAATAAAATCAAATAAATATTTGTTTTATGTACTACTTATGTAAAGCCTTGTGAAACTTATAATACCATACAAACGAAAAAACGACGGCTTATACGGTAATACTTTTTTTCAAACATAAAAAAATAAGGAAATACATAATGCTTGAATAAAGTCAATATAGTAATTTAAAACGATGTTCGCGGTCATTTTAATGATAAAAGATGATGTATCATTACGAAGGAAATGTAATGAAGTATCGCTTTTTGTACACGCGCAATATGTAACTTTCCATGGAAAAACATATCAATTTGTTTTGTAACAATATTTTATATGATATTGCTCATAAATATGAACCATGACATACCTGTTGTATGAAACATTTTAGTAGTTGGTGTATGTATGGCCTGGAATACTGTTTAGTTTATAATTGTTACGACACCAGATACAACCATTCGCTTATGTCAAATGTTTAAGTATATAATATTTATCAAAAGTAGTTTGGGAGCTTGATCGTATAAAAAATTAAACATCTACTGCAAAAACTGCTCAATAAGTGTACTAACCTTGATCTTAATATAAGTTGCAATAAGAACGATCGAAATACCGGATTCGCATCCAAACCTGTATCAAAAATATTAAGATTTTTCGTAAAAAACATGCCCGACTCTGATGTGTATGTTACATAGCCGAGCAATGTATTTAAAACGTCCTCTGACGGAGCAACTCCATTGGCGAAACACAACTGTGATATAATCTCCAAGAAAAATGTGTTGCACCTTTTCTGGTACTGCTCAAACTTCTCAATCCCAATCCTGAAAATAATAAACAAAACCTTAATTTTCTTTAACCTAATAAACATGTACCTAGTGCTGTGTCTAAGCTGTCTCACACGAAATGTAAGCAAACTCGTGACTACAGTTCCGAACCCAAACGCTAAATAATACCAGGAATTAATTCTGTACATATTTCATAAAAGCTGACTACAGTTAGGTGGTCAACATTTGAATCACGAAACTCTTATGCAAACCTCCATCTATAACAATCACATTGATCCCAAGAAAATAAAAAAACTTTGCATTTGTTACCAAGCGGTGATCAGCGCTTGTCTCTTATAATAGCGCCGATAGTTATTTCGAACACCAACAGCTCAAATAAACATCATTTTTATGGCAACACTGAATCAAAAAGTGCAGCATCAGTAGCAAACATATAACATAACATGATGTTGCTATACAACACAAGCTTCTTAGGTTATGCTATTCAATTTTTGATGAGCAAAACAAGCCTCAAAATTTACAAACTTTCAGCATAAAAAATTAAAACGGCAATAACTTTTAAACTTTGAAAGCAGGAGTTTAATTCTTGCGAATTTCACTTTCACTCATTGAGATCTATTTAACTATTACTGTACACGTTTTTATTTCGTAAAGATTGCAATATATGTAGCGGACACAATTAAAATATATTACTTAATAAAGGTCAATAATTATCTCATTTGTATTTGGAAATTGATACATCTTATAGTTTTCAAAATATCCACAGGACAAATTAAATGGTATAATCTAACAGATTTGAATAACAGCAAAGCAAGAGGCATGGTCTTTGTGCAGTTCACTTTATATATGTCAACTTATCCATGCATTTTCCATTAAATACACATTTTATATATTATCAATGCAAATTTTTAGAATAACATTTAACAATATATCTACTCTTCAAAATCGGTGCAATAATAAAGTAACTTGAGCACTGCGTATCTTTTAAATGATATCTATCAACAAATAAGGTAAACCTTGATACATCGTTTAGTTTTCAAAATATGAAGCGGACACAATTCAAGTATAAAAGGAAACAAAGGGGCAATACTTCTAATATATATAAATAAGTAATAGTTGTAATTTTTGTGCATTGCACTTTCACTTTTTAAGATTTTCCCATTTATAAAGTTACACATTAAAACAGTTTTAAATATTTGTTTATGGCCAAAAACCTAATTCCTGGCGGATGGACAGATAACCTAACACTAGGATAACCCCAAACACAATTTTGTAGAGAGGATGGTTTAACTTCTAACTTTTAATTGTTCAGTAGACAATTTCCGCTCCTTAAACGTAAATACGTAAATTCATATTTAAAATAGTTGCGATATGTGTCGATGTTTTATCAATGAATAACAATATGATAATAATGTATATATACGTAACCTTTTACTTTCTTCGATCGCTTTAATATTAGGTTCCCAATCTTTTTCTATTGTCTCTTTGCATATTGGACAGTTGAGTGCATTCAACGTTTTCATTTCTGTAAAACAGCTCTGGCACAGCAGGTCGCTTGATCTGCAGGGCATGGTAACCGGAGTGCAGGTAAGAAACCGTCCACATTGTCCACATTTTGCAGCGGGGCTTTAACCAACATCGAAACACATATAGTCAAATATACAATGTCCATGATATAGGAATATGAAATGCATTCACAGAAAAACTAATTAAATAAATCAGTTGATTGCGTAGATTGTAAAAACCGTGGATTTTGAAAAAAGATACCAGTATTGTGTTGTAATCACTGATACAGCAAATTATATTATAGGTCCCTACCCTATTAGTTGTCTATGTGCAGCTTTGTTGCATGCTTTAAGAAATTTTTCAACTGCTATTAGCGATTTATGTGAACCAAGATCGACGTCGTCCCCAAGTAACTGAAATTCGGGTAATACGCAACTTACAAAATAGCAAACCTTGCTAAAATATAACACATTTCTAAACTTAATAGAATTACTAGTTTACATTATTCGGCGAGTATAATAAAATAGTATGATCCGCATGGACATGTTATAATTGTAAAAACATAAACGATTATTGTCTTTTAAATCCGGAGGCATATGGTTCCGCAATACAGTTGATATATTTTCTTAAAAATGGTGCTAGAATGTTATCGTATTTATTCGAAAACTGATATTTTAACGTCTAGGTATAACTTAATTTTACGGACAAGACAACACACATTTGTCGAAAAATTTCAATATGCATTGTATTTCAACGTTGCATCTCCTTTTATAACATTCATGTAAGACACGTGGTCGATGTGCGCGATACATAGTCACCTTGATCTCAGTATTTGGGCCACCATTCTGTTAAATCCCTCAATATATGCGGATATAAGTGTATTGCATGTTATTACGTAAACTTGTAATTAAAACAATTGATAAACATGTTGTCATGGTGTTCTCCTCGTCATCTCAATTTGAAAATATAACGTGGAAAATATACTTAAAAACACTCAATGTTTGGGGACTTAAGAACACAGACAATATTCTGGAGAAACCGACAAACGGGCTCATTGACCGATGGACTTACAAGATTGACGTACATATATATCTCCAAAACTACCTACTTTTAGAAAAAGTATTCGAATATTCAACTATAATTGTATGCATCCAAATAAATTAACTACTATACCGTCCACAAGGGCGTGCAATATTTTATTGTTATGCTCCTCTCCGATGTAGTCGTACAAATATTTTCAATAAACAATTTCATGATTGTAACTCGGCTCCACAGGGATCTGAATCCGTAAGAACAAAAAACACTCTTATTAATCAGTTTAACATCATAGAAATTGCAGTGATTTACATAAGAACTACTACTACTACTATTACTACTACTACGACTACTACTACTACTACTACTACTACTACTACTACTACTACTACTATTACTACTACTACTACTACTATTTCTACTACTACTACTACTTCTACTACTACTACTACTACTTCTACCACTACTACTACTACTACTACTACTACTACTACTACTAGAACTACTACGTCTACTACTTCAACTACTTCTACTCCTACTACTACTACTACTACTACTACTACTACTACTACTACTACTACTACTACGTCTTCTACTACTCCTACTAAAACTACTACTATTACTACTACTACTACTTCTACTACTACTACTACTACTACTACTACTACTACTACTACTACTACTACTACTACTACTACTACTACTACTACTACTACTTCTACTACTACGACTACTACTACTACTAATACTAATACTACTACTACTACTACTATTACTACTACTACTACTAATGCTACTTCTAAAACTACTACTACTACTACTAATACTACTACTACTACTACTACTACTACTACTACTACTACTACTACTACTACTACTACTACTACTACTACTACTACTACTACTACTATTACTACTACCACTACTACTACTACTACTATTACTACAACTACTACAATAACAACAACAACTACTTCTACTACTTTTACTACTACTACTACTATTACTACTACTCCTACTACTACTACTACTACTACTACTACTACTACTACAACTACTACTACTACTACTACTACTACTACTACTACTACTACTACTACTACTACTACTACTACTACTACTACTACTTCTATTACTACTAGTACTACTACGTCTACTACTACGTCTACTACTACTACTACGTCTACTACTATAATAATTATATATATAATCATTGACCTACTGAATCCAAAAGCAATAGACGTCTTGTTTTTATAAAGAGCAATCCCTATAAAAAATACTATAGCTCAACAATTAAAAGTTCTTCACTTTTTTGCGGAAACAAACGTTTACTTCAGTGACCACCGTGAGCTTCACCGTTTACTTTCATATTGGAAATACGAATTATTGTCAATTGACAAAGATCAATGTAAAATATAAAAGTTCTACCACGAACACTTCTTTATACAATGACACGAAACCAATTATGACTTTGTCCTTCCTAACTTACTAACGGACTGACGGACCAGACACAATATGTATATCCCAAATTGAAGGAGAGACATACTTACTTGTGAAAACATTAAAATAAACGAGATAACATAAAGACTGACGCATATGTTATTTAAACTTACTTAGCGAGTCGTTGAGACGCATGATGAACCCCGTGTCGAGAATCATTCAGAATTGTTTCCACCACAGGGCGATAACGATAAACTTTGTTTAGCCATTTTTGTCGCGAATCCTCGTTATCCAGTTCTTGAGATTTAGGGTTCAAGTTTTCAATCAGAAGACAAAGCGTGGAAGAAATCTACAAAATAAAAACTCCATAAATCGTGTACATGTATGAATATTTCAATCTATCAAAGTGACAATATGGAATCGAAGCACATATCGAGGAATGAATCATAACACTCAAATTCATCGTCTAATGATTATTGAACATGTCGATATACATACGAATCTGTGTTCTTCAAACAAAACCTCATATTTCTTCGATTCTGTAAACTCGTTAATTCTAATAATGCATTCCGGCCAGACTTGATTGATGCTTCTAAAGAATTTCATAGTCAATGATACTTCATTCCATGCCAAACGGGAACACACTATGCGATGCAATATTTCCAGATGGTTTCCAGTCTCAATACAAATATTGATCGTTTTCAACATGACGGTGTCACAGACAATCTGCCAAGGTAGAAAAAAAAATACAAACACATCGAAGACTAAAACCAAAACGAAATACAAACATTTATATGAAAATTTAGCAATTACAAATTACTTTCAGTTCTTCGATGCTTTCGGCTCGGTATACTGTTTTTACAAAGTCGTGAATGTAATCCTGCAAAACGCTCGTCAACAACGATGAATCTTCCGTGGCATCTATCTCAGTAACACACTGTCCAATAGGTAATGCAGTCAGCATTGACACACATTTTTCTATCGTTTCGTCGTCTAAATATGAATTGCAAAGAACATGCTTATTGATAAAATAAAGCTTGCTTAATAAACAAACTAAACAAAGACTTTATCTAAGAAATATTAAAAGGTTTTCCATATATATTTTTCTGATATATTATTAAACCAAAGTCTTTATAGACGTATAAACCAATCATTTGGTTTAATTCAGTATGAATAATATCTTTAAAACAACTACCTTCATCTGCATCAGTCGCAAAATCACTATACGCCTCTTCTAATACAGTAATAATGATCCACGAGAACGGAAATCGAAGTTTGAACTCATGATCTGCACACCCTGTACCAACAACAAGCATTTCCTCTAGCGTCCCCGATGAATTTGACGATGGCAGACAGTCATTATACTATAACATTTATAAAGTATACATATACACATTTTTTCAGTATCTGAGTCTATAAGTCTCCACATAAAAACTGCGCCTAAATATACACCTAACGTTATAGATAGTATTCGTTCATTCGATAAGACTTAGTCTTAATGGAACTTACTGTTGCTTTCCATCATTAGTATAATTCATTTAAAAAAATACAACATGGTGATTGGAACGCCATGATTGATCGTTTGATTGATCATTGTTCGTTTAGTGTACCCTTATTATTTAAAAAAAAAAGCGTTTCAGTGTGTAATGTTTTCATTACGCCGTTTGATCAGGTGATCTTGCGAAATTAAATATGCGTATTATGAATAAATAATGGACCATCATATGCAAAGCGTGATATGAAATAATTTGAAGGGTCTTCTTTTCAAACGAAAATAACAAAAGGCATGATATTATGTTTAACTACCGTTGCGTTATGTGATAATGATAGTGACAAAACCACATAGTACAAGTTTTTTGTGCGCCTTGATCAGGTAAGTATCAAATGAACTTTTCAATAAGTCCTCACATAGTCCTGCATTTATACAGAAGAGACTGACAATGAAATGCTTTAATTTAACTTTTGGATCTTTCAAATACGCATGGAGTGAAACGATAGATAGTTTACATCTCTACCCGAAAATGGTTACTTCACATATTTCGATTTGTGTTAAGTCGTTGTGTGACATAATCACCATTCAGAAATGTCTTAAATAAAACATATACAAATGACCTTTTTGAAAAATAATATTCATACAATATTGTTAACTGCGGAAAAAATATATTCAATTGATGAAATAATGTTCGTATGCGTATAAAATATAAATAAAATTATTCCTCAAAGCACATTTTCAAGACAAATCACCATGAGTTTATTAAAATACACCAACGAGTATAATCTTTCTTCTTGAATTATGTTGTTTTTTTTAAAAGGTATTTATGTTATATATTTTTTATAGATTTGAGTGTTGCAAAAAGCATTCAGTCAATCGTTATGATGATTTGTGCATTTCGGACATAGAAAACAATAACGTCATTTACAAAGACTTCTCTAAATATCTTAAAACGTAATACGGCATAAGCAATACACTTAAATTGATATTATATATATATATATATATATATATATAACTTACAGATGATACGCATGTTAATAAATTAAGTAACACAATTAATAAATATATATTCTTTTAATGTGATTAATTGATTTTAACATATCGCGATCTCCGAACTTTTAAATGTAACATTGACTTTGAGGTTATGACACAAATTTTACAAGCGACTTTTCTTACGATTAATTGCTTATTAGTCAAGTTATTTCTTAATTACAGTATATGGCAAAGTTATAAGAAAAGGTGCAAAGCCTTCAATAGTTCAAAATTCTTGTATGGCCAACTGCTATATGCTGCCTCTACGGGAATAGAACTATTCAAACTTTTAATGACAATACTAACGAAATGGCAAACACTTGACTTTTACAAATAACATTGCATTCAAATGTGAATTACTGAGTCAACCCTATATTCAATATAAATATGAGTTGTCTGGCATGCCATATAAGTTTATGTATGGCTAGAGCGGTAATAAGGTGTTTTTCTAGGATTTGACTTAGCCACCTATGTTTGGACGCAAGTGACCAAGACACGAACTTAATCTAGATATTACATGTTAAGATAAATACCATGATCAAGTTTCTTTCAGAGTTAATATAAAATGTGGCCCCTAGAATATTAACGTGCTAAACGTGGACGACGAATCACACATACACCCCACAGAGTACACGAAAAACACCGGACACCACACGACACAGGACGCCGGATATATGGTTATATATAAAGCTCATCTTTGACACTTCTTGCTCAATTGATCTTACAAATTTAGTAATAAATGAGTTTTTGCATTTTTGCCTTACAGTGTGCCATTCTCAGCATACAAGTTAAGTGTACGGTGAATATAATGATGCAACAGAAAACAGCGTAAAAGAAGCTATGCGTAATTTTGCACAACTGTATTCAAAAAGATATATACCGTAAGAGGAAGTGTGTCATTTTGGCCGATGCATTTCAGCCAGAAATTTCGCTTCCACTTTGCATCACAAATAGCCATGTCCATGTTGCTGTTTTTGTCAAGGAATGTGAAAATACCAGCTAAAACCGGCGTCACCTTAGCAACTATAGTGCTACAAAACGATCTCCTGTAAAGGAAAAAGTGGCTTTTCTTGAAAATGCAACATACGGTATAGATATTTTTAATAATCTATCGTTTCCTGATAAGGCTATTATTTGAAATTAGGTGTTTGAGAAAAAAATACAAAGACTCATTCGCACCGAAATGTTCCATTTTTGTTGATAGTTTCAATTCCAGCCGCTTGTTTCGCTAACCAATATTTATGTAAGTCTGACTCCTTTTCTTTTTCTCGGAACAGTTTTACAATCCAAGATATTATTCCCGTTGTAAATTTGCTTTTTTCTGTAAATATAAACAAGAGAATGAAATTATGAATGCATATAAAATCGTAAATTGCTATACGATGCATTATTTTAATTAACTTGTATCTCATAGTATATATAACACAACCTCCATAAAATACGACTTATGCACATATCATAATCATAACTCGGACGACAAGTTATCATCAAGACAGGCGTAATGCCGTTAATAGACCTTAAAAACATTTTGTTTAAAATGGGTTTATTAAAGTTGATTGTATTTGTGTTAGTATTCGTGTTTTAGGTCCTCGTGCGTTTTAAAGCACACTTTATTGAAAGAAATACTTCGCGATTTTCCATAGTAAAGAAAATTCAATAATATTATTACCAATATTTAAACGGAATTGGTGTGAAAATGTGTGTTACCAGAGCATACTTTGTACTAATTCATTCAACGAACAGGTACATACCGATAAATCAGTTTTGGCTTTCTGACGTCTGTCAATATGAGCATTATGCTTATCTTTATGCATGAATATCTCAATATACCGGTATCATCAATATATCAGTATAACGATGGAACCAAGTTAAAAGATAAAATGATCTTCATTGTAAGATAACGCTGGCCACATATCAAACATTTATCGACATTCTAGTATATTTCATAATTTACTTCAAGTCATTACGATAGTCATCGCCCGAAAACAAGTTGAATCAAGTACACTCAAAACAGAAGTGAGTAAAACTAGCAATAACATAGAAGCAATGATTTTTAACAAATACAAACACGCCAATTAATTACAACGAGAAAAATGTCTTTCGAGTTTTAAACAATGAAACAAGAACTTCTCTGAAATCTCTTTGTTATGGACTATTTTTCAAATGAAAACGCTTTTAACGCACGAAGACCTTTGGCGTGATAAGAAAATAATAGTTATCTATTTATTTAAATTCAATTTCAAAGTCTATAAAAAAAACATATTCTTATTTGTAAGTTATTCTAGTTATTGGTTAAATTGTATAAGTTATGTAATGTAATATCCCTCTACATTTCTTTGAAAGATTCTTTCGAACTAAAACTGTATTAATCGTCGATAAAGCAAAGTATTGTGCGGTCATCCGACACCTGTTCAGTATTGCCTTTATAATGAGAACATGTTATACTACGTGTGATTACATTTTGCCATTCCGTGCTCAAAGGAGCCAGTAAGTTAATACATAGATGAAATTAATCATCGTATCGAAATAAGTATACGAAATCCAAAGATGCGCGTGTGGCCTTATTCCAGGACACTTAGATAAAATAAAATAACACAAGAGAGGGAGAAGAAGCAAGAGAAGGAAGGAAAGGGGGAGAAAGTGGGAGCGGAAAGAACAGGGAAAGCGACAAACACAATTAAAAATATCGTGTGACGTAAAAAAATGTCATTAACTTGGTTTGAAAACGATTTTACTTTTTAACTGAACTGGAACTGTAAAAATGCTTAGCACTTTGCAAGCGAACATGAATATATTGTAAGATGATTGTCTTATTAGGGCATGCTTAAAGCGGTTTTCATTCTTAACGTTTTAAAAAGTTCATATACTTTGAAAGTATTACCTATGCTTTCGATGTCTTTGCCAAATGACTGCAGAACTATTTCAATCCTTTTAGTTGCTCTTTGTTCCCCTCGGCAACTGTCCTTTACCATCGATAGCGCAGGCTGTATACAAGTTCTTAGGATGTTTTTTATGCTTACACGTTGTAATCTGAATAATTCCAGGTTGCTATCAACATGACTTTTCGGATTAGGTTGAATATTCGAAGAAGTATCCAAAGATGCAAGTGTGTATCTATTAAGGATAAATAAAAATAAAATTGTAAAACATATTATCTTTTTAGTTAGCTGACTCTTGCATGCTGTATATTATGACCTGTAATATATCAGCAGAAATTGCGAATGCATGGTGTTGCACGAAACATTGTCACATCTTACAGAAGAAATCACTAAAAAAAAGCACATACGATAAAAAACAAATGATACATTAAAAATGATACGTCTTGAAATTAAATGCATGGTATCAATCAATTGAAGAGTGTGTATGCACTTACCGTAACTCTAAATTTAGAATTTAGATACAAAAAAAAAATATTAAAAACAAACAGGTGTCCGAAAAGAGACAAAAAACAGGTTTTCGAAAATTTAGAGACCATAAAATTTTGCAGTGACTATCGGATTCCGGTATGCAATATGTATAGCGTCTATTGTTTCAACGAATAACAGCATATGCTTGTAAAGCACACGCCGATAGTATAAATTACTTTTTACATGTTTCAATTAAAAGCTGTTTGGTGAAGTCAATGTCTATTACCGGTATACATAGTTTTACACCCAATAATGAAAATGTAATGGTCCATAGCCATACGCATTCGTCTGCCAGGTATTATATCCTTAATCCGGTTGTAAAAACGCAAGATCGAAGTGTAACCTGATAGGCGCAACAGGGCGGAATTATGCTATAATAGCATTGTAAAATAAACTGTCCAAAAATTTAGAGTCATTTAATATGGACAAAAACCAGTGTATCCGAAAATATAGAGTCACGAAAAATAATTATTTTTGCTAAAAACGGGATAGCCAAAAATATACAGTATCAGAAAACTTAGAGTAATTACGGTATATGCATATAAGAAGAATTGCAGTGGTGGACCAATAGCATTTTTCAACATGCCTAATTGTATACAAATGACAAGTACTTTTTTGTTATGTTTTATGCCTACGGTTACAAAACTAACTAACGGTTACTGTTAGTATAAAATCATGGATAAGATGGCTACAAAAATGCAGTTTTTGGTTCTGTAACTAAATATTTCATAGTGACGAACACAACATATTAGGTAAATGTTTTGATTCTCATATATAATAGAATATATTATTCTTTCATAGGACCATATAAATAAATGAATATATATATATATATATATATATATATATATATATATATATATATATATATATATATATATATATATATATATATATTTATATATATTTATATATATAACACAAAGAGCATGGCTGATAAAGGCACTAACGATAACATATGGTCTAAACGTTACGACGAAAAATCAAGTTGATCATTTCTATAAAATAAATAGCACCTTTTGTCATCAGCGTAGAGGCAACTGGAAAATATTTCACTAACTGACATGCCTTGAAGGTTGTTAAACTGAGGCAAAGTAGAATATTCTGCGTACAAATCGTCAATGTGTGCCGAGTGCCATACCCCACACTGCAAAATGCTATACAAATCAGCAGATTCAAGCGATTAAGTATTATTTTAAAACTTATTTTTAAACATGCGTTTTAGTTTATAAATATACATGCTTACCGTTGCGCTTTTAATATAATGTGTACACGCTTATATATAAGTATTTGAGAAATTTTAACCTGAAAATCAGAGAAGCAGCCTCCAGCTTTTCTCGGCAGTTGAATAATGAAAACAATACAGACAGGAGTTTGTTGTTGATTCCATGTTTTAACAATCTCATCCATAACACAATACCTCGCACATGCAATCAGTTTTGAATTAACGTCGCCGGATTCACACTGAATTATTAACAAGCTTCCGTTCCCATTGTTTGATGCCAGATGTTTCCTATACGAAAACAAAAACTCAGAATAAATGTCCTAGTCATGTGTTAATATACTCAAGTCAAACGAACGGATTGTGAGATATACTTACTCTACTCGAGTACTGAACAGTTGTTCGGTATCAAAAGATGACAATGAAACAATTTCAACTCGTTTCAGACTCTGAACTTCTTTAAGGATCTCCTTATCATGATTTGCAGGCAACAACTTTGAATGGCATGTAACCTATAACAAAGATTCATGTACCTATACAAAAATGCATGTTATTCTCAGGAGTTTAATCGGATGTATAGAAGTCTTTTTTAATTGGATATATATCGACGGTATTCCTTGCATTTATATATAACGAATACAAAATTAAATTCTATATCAAAGGGTATCGACTCTGCTAAAAAACGGGCAGGAAAATAAAGCTAGTATTATCGGCATAAATTGAATATGTGATATATACGTATACACATTTTGTTCTGCAATAAATCCACGTTATTTTGAGAATGAATATGTGTTTCATACTTATTTTCTGTTTTAAAGCAAAAAATGTCAATTCTAAGTGTGCAGTAAAATTAACGTTTTGACATTAATAGAGTATATTATGTCTTTAATTCTTTAATCAAAATGTTTGTCTATTCGAAACATTTATTTTTAACATTTGGTTATTATCTGTGTAAGGAATATGTCTTAGTTTCAAAACAACTGCGATCAATTTTCCCTTCATATGTATTATGTTCACTGATCATGTTTTGCAAACCTTTCAGATACCTGTGCAAATAGCTGAACGCACTCCTCCTTTTCAAGTTTATGTTTTAGATACTGTATAAAGCTGCAGTGTGCCTGTCGTTCATAGTAACAGTTTGTTATCTTTTCTCTCTCTGTTCTGTCCAGTTTGTTGTCACACAGCAGTAACTCTGGGGTTGCACACCACAACAAACAGGCCTTTCCTTCTTCCAATGCCTAACCCGCAATGCCATCAACGTAACAGATAATGTTGTATATACAGACGTAACAATCATGAAAGTTAATACGAATTTTGAAAACAAGATATCAATTTGCATTTGCTCTGACGTTGCTGCTTACCTAGTTTATATATCCGCATGTAAATTGGCAACATGCGAGGAGAATGAATTGTGTTTATACTTACATTTTCATCCGTAATATGTTGCTCAGTGTCATTTTCAAACACTTGCATTATTATTGCAGAACACGTATCTTCTTGGAAACCAACAAATACATCCCGGACTGTCCGTTGTGTTCTAAATAAATTACAATACTATACATTTATTGTCTTACTTTCAGCATTATTTAACATGGTTTTTCTGACACAAAATATGACAGACTAGAAGAATATAAGATTATAAATGCACCACACAGTAAGATTATATCGCAATATTGACATTAATTGACTTCTAGAGCGCTAATATGTCATTTTGGGAAAACAATATAGACTATTCACATATTTTGGGAATACATATAGTTTCCGTTATCACGTAGATATGTATTACTAGTCATACCTTGTTTGCCGTTGTATATTCTCAACGATTGCAAATGAGCGTGCCCATTCGTCCAAAGCATTTGCCAGTTTTGACTGCCTTTCATCCAGGATGCTTTTCATTGTTAGAAAATGCTTTTCAAGACGATTTATCAGTGGAATAGGAAACTTCGTATACACTGTATCTTTCTCAGCAACAACAATTAACCTAATGTGTGTAATGTACATAGTACGTTAATCAGTGATCAGTGATGCTAGTGGACGCTCTCTTATTACGCCATTTGTCATCGTATGGGTTATTGTAAAGCATGGAACAAGAAACTCAATAAATATTTCAAAGATCGAATCGATCTAACGGTCTGGATATTACCCGTTAAAATGGACTCTGTCGCAAATACTATTCAAATTGGCAAATTTTCAATCACATATTCTACAGTAATATAAATATCATAATTCTAGCAAAAGATCAATAATGCCCTTAAAACAAAGTAACAGGCGACGATGCCTAGTCAATACTCTAAAAGCACTGCGTGCATAAGTTTTAACAAAAAGAAAATATACGTTCTTGAGATCTTGAGAAAAACTAAAAGGCACCTTTAAACACGTCATGTTGTCATGAAAAAAGTGCTTTACGTTGAATCATCCTGCTGTAATAAGCTGACAATATGCACAAGTTCTCCCTATATGGATACTACGAATAAAGTTGTGTAAAATCACAATCATAAAACGAACAGTTCATTTACAAAGGCAGTTATACACGTATGTCCACAAAAAATGGACGCTGCGTGACCAGTCTCCACACAATTCGTCACAGCATTACAGTACACCATTAAAACGAAATAAAATGATAGCATTGGTCGTAATCGATTGTAATAGCAAGGGGTTGCGATTTTGTGAACGCCAAATCTAACACATATCTCAGAATTATGCTTAAAAAATGCACAATTACACAAGAAACAATACTGAAAACCAAAAAGACAAAACACCGAAAATAAATAAATCTTGGATTATCGCCATCTATTAAAACGAAACAGTGTTGGTGTTTAAACCAGTTAACGTGCTTGGGCGGCGAACATGAAAAAAGTCCGATTATTTATTCAACATATTAATTTTAATACATATTAACGCCACAAATAAGCAATTATAATAAAATAGCTAAATTAAATTACAAGAGATCTGTTAAATTGTCATGAAACAACTAAATGTTTAAATGTAAACCTGAAATGTGTAAGCTGTTGAGGTACAATAACATTAAACAAAACATGCTTTAATTTTATTAAGCATCATTAAGTTCTTTGTCAACACATATTATCAATTTCACGATAAACAAACCATAAACAAAGAACTTTTAACGATCATTGGCACGATTACATGAAACAAAACAAGCTATTATTGTATTAAGTATCATCACTTCTTTGTCGGAACATATAATCAAGTTTTCGATAATCCGGAATGTTGGATGAAGCAAAACAAGACGAAAATGTGATACATTAAATTGCATTCCTAAAAAACATGTGTCCTGCTAAAAACAAAACCTAGAAGTAATGTGACTTAATAAGCGATGGGTACAGTGTTTAAACAAAAGAAGTGTACGATGAAAGAATGCCGTATCGAAAGGAGTGTAAGTAAGCGCGTTTCCAGAAACCTGAATAAAACTTCCGCACCGCTTTGTAGCATGCATAAGTGCAACCCAAAAGGAAAACTACATCGACCCTTGGCGATCATGATTTTTCAACAGATAAAACCAAATTTTGAACATCACACTAAATGTGTTTAAAACATATTATGCTGATTCGGCAGGATAAGCGATTTATCGAGTGTTCACATAATTTTTTTCTTCAATTTGATTAAGTGGCCCAATGAAACCCAGTTAAGGCACAGATATTATTGAGACAAATGTTCTAATCATGTTTGATTTTGTCATGCATGTGGTCTACAAATAGTTTACACGGTAAAATTATTGACGAAGAGAGATTGACATCATTAGCCCGGTCATAAGCTCATTTGACACATATGAACGAATCGGCATATTACTCAATAGTAAAATCAGAAGCATTGTCTAAACAAATTCTTAGCCAGTGCAAGTTTATAGCCGGTTAAAATCAGGAGCAGATAATTTCATATTTAGCTCATTGCGAAATGCAAATTTCATAAGAAGGACACTTCTGACGAATCCTGTCATTGGAAGTGAAATTTGCAATATCGAAATCAATCGAAATCATTACGTTTTTCAGATATAAATATATTTACAAATATTTATTCAATTTTATTAAAACAAATATTGTTAAACAGGCCAACTAAAATAATATTGTTTACACAAATTCAAAGTTCGCAATGACAAGTTGCTCATAATATAAATCACCCTATAATCACTTTAAAAGCATCGTTCCTTCCCACAGAATGGTTCACATGTATTGAAATGACTTCACAGTATTTTCAAAACAGTGTACGCTGTATAGTATCAATAATTGAACGTAAATGAATAATACATCAATTAAATACTTAAACTCTTCTGCTTTAGAGACGGAAAAAAACTTATTTTGTTTCTATACATATCACCTCAGTAAGCGTTTTGAAAGTGTACATTTTCGTCATGTTACTTAACCAAAATAAATTTACAAAGTTGTACATGGAATATATTGCAACGGCCATATTGAGGCGAAATACATCAGTTATAAGTGAATACTTTCTGTGCCTTGTTCCTAGTATCTCCTCTGTATACGAAACATAGTATTACGTTTTAATAAGCTATTTAAAAGGCGTTTTACAAACACTGTCTAAATCAACAATCCTGAAATCACATATGGGTCAGGTCTCATTTATTTTTTTTAAATCGTACATGTGTAGTTTAGTCCAATTATATTTGATAATTATAATAATATTTAGTGATGTTTATTTGATCGTATTTCCTGACCAAAGTGTCCTTTGAGTTCTTTAGATAGCAAAAATTGTAGACGTGGCAGATTGAGTATCGGAAAGCATTTATTTGGAATAGTCTGTTCACAAAAAGTATTTAACTTGTTAGAAGAACAATATATTTGCCTATTCAGTATAACCATTGAATCAAATATAATTATATTTATGAAAAGCATTCAAATATCACGCATAACAAAAAACAAAGTCAGAAATAAGAGGTTCCCAAGTTATATTCATGTGCGCATCAATTGTGTGATTAAATCTAGTCCATTGTTAAACATTATATCAAGCAGACTTTGATGCATAAACATTAATAAATTAATATGTTATAATCAAGTATTCGCAGCTTCTTTTGCTAGTTCAGAAACAAATGCATAAGGATTATAAATTGTTACCTGAAATTCTTGTGAACAGTACACTTCAACCTGTGAGTTCCTAGACCAAGGTCCACATATCTTTCTCCTCCGTAGTATACGTAGTACTGATTAAGAGCGTCATAAAGACTTTCGTATACATTCTCCAAGTTTAACAGAATAACCGTTTTTCCCGTCTCCATGCATGATTTTATCTTGTTTATGTTTCGACAAACCTAAATTAACAGAAATTTAAAAGTATAAAACTAATATAAATTTAGTAATTTGTTTTTCACTAGTGATATTGCTGAATTGCAAATTTACCTGTGTGTATTCTTGGTCACTGCGAAAACTGCTTCCAAAGATCGTTATTGGCTTAACTTCACTTCTCTTTTTAAAAAGTTGTTTCTGAATGATGGATAACGCGCCATAGTTGTCGGTCAATAACAGCAAATAGCGACTTTCTCTGTAAATAATCTAATAGTTCAAGCCAAGGATTTAAGATAAATGAGAGAGGGATGTAAATTGAGTCGAATCATTTTCAAAGGTAATGTTATATTAAGAAAGCAATAATATGTACCGAAGTTCATACGAGAAAAGTGTATTCACATATATGTGTATCATGCATAAGGAATATTAATACTCATTTGCAAAACAAAACTTATGAATTTCCTTTAGATTTGCCTATTTAAGATCAAGTAAAAGGTAAAATGCGTTTTGCTTAATAAGTGATGGCTTTTATATAATAATTCCATTACTTTCATTTTATTTGTTGTCTACTAAAAGTTGTCTTTCCCTTGGTATATTTTCATTTGCTTATGTGATTCTTTGTTTTCCCATGGGGTGTTTTCCCATGTTTTGCAAGGGAAAAAATACATTTGAATATTGAGTTGTTTGTTTACTGCAGTAGTAATAGCAATAGTAAGCTATATACAGATTTAATGATGTTAAGCAATATTAAAGTGATCGTGTTGGTATTATTCAGAATAGTAAGGTTCCAGCAAGATATGATGATCCGTCAGAAAAATGATAAATAATGATAATGACGATGTGGTTGTTAAGGATGATGATACATTGTAATAGAATGATGGCTTTTGCAAACATACAAGGATATTTTTAACCCAAGAAACTTCAAAAGCAAACAACTATGATAATGGTTTACGGATGCTCGTCTGTAAGGACAATTGAGAACTGCGTTATACGCTAAGGTGTTTCATTAAAACTAGTTACTTACATGTACAAATGTACAAATATCTTACACAATTATATAACCCCATTTTCACTTGTTGTTGTGTTTTACTCTTTATTAATTGCCTAAGTTACGTCAAGACGAGAAGAATTGAGAAGCAGAAAGAGAAGAAAAGAAGTATAATAAGACAATTATTCGTGTAGGTTATGAAAAGTAGAAGGATATTAAAAGTAATGATGTCACTGTCTATGTAACTGTTATAGCTACATATTATAGATGTATTGCGTAAGTGTTTACAACTTGTAGATATAATATATAAAGTGATAAAGCTTAATATTGTTTGAAAATTTCCTAAATGCATGAAATAAATATTCAACTTATTCTAAGAAAAGCATGTGTCGTTTCAATCAATCCTAAAAACTCAATGGAATATCCAAACATTATTCATTAATTAACATCAGAATGCTTTACGCTTCTAAATCTTGAAAATAAGTTTTATCTAAAAGATTACTAAATTGTGTAAAAAAACATTTGTATAAAGCAGCAACACAAACTTTGAGTTGTAACATCTGTAAAAACGTTGAGCATGAGGTCCATATATACTTATATACAGACATCCGCAAAATGTATAATCAGCTAATCAGATACTAGATTTGCTTTAAGATATAAACTATTTATGAATAAATATGTGAATGAAAATTCACTGCATCCGTTGTAATGCTTATGTTAAGACAAGTAATTTACAAATAATGTACGATACGAGCATCTAAGATTATGTTTATGATAATACAAACGTGCGTATAATATTTATGAATATATCATAAAAAAATGTGCAAATAATATTATATGTTAATTGGAAACAGATACCGCAAAGTGAAAAACCATTATATAACTTAATGCGCTTGGCGACGAGCGTAATGTTTCAGTTTCTCAATTGCAGCGCAAGTATCTCACTTGCGGCGCAAGTACGATTACATTACACGAACCGTAATATTATTTGAACTGACATAAATTATTCAGAATAACGACGTTCGTGTTTAAAGTCGATTGACTTAAATGAATCAATGTTGCTCGCAGCGACAGTTAGTTGGCACGAGATATTAAACAAGAGTGCCAAACTGTCACAAGATACGCCCGTGTAGCATGATATCACAACTAATGGAATAGGGTAAAAGACACAATGGTGATATTTTCAAACGCACTAAGTGACCCTGTGACCTATTTTTTGACCCGGCATGACCCATATTTGAAATTGACCGAGATATCATTTAGAAACAACTTCTGACCAAATTTGATGAAGATCGGATGAAAAATACTTCAATTAGAGAGCGGACACCATGCTAAATGCTTAAAATGCACTAAGTGACAACGTTACTTAGTTTTTGACCCGGCATGACCCATATTTTAACTTGACCAAGATATCATCTAGACACAGTTACTGACCAAATTTTCCGAAGATCGGATGAAAACGATTTAAATTAGAGAGCGGACACCATGCTAATTGCTTGAAATGGACAAAGTGACCTCGTAACCTAGTTTTTGACCCGGCATGACCCATATTTAAAGTTAACCTAGATATCATTAAGACACAATTGCTGACCAAATTTGGTGAAGATCAGATGAAAACTACTTCAATTGGAGAGCAGACACCATGCTAAATCCTTGAAATGCACTGAGTGACCCCGTGACCTATTGTTTGACCCGGCATGAATCATAATCGAACATGACCTAGATATTGTCTAGATACAACTTCTGACAAAGCTTTGTGAAGATCGGATGAAAACAACTTCAATTAGATAGCGGACACCATTGCAAATCCTTGCTAAATCCTTGAATGCACCAAGTGACCCTGTGACATATTTTTTGACCTGGCACAACCAATATTCGAACTTGACCTAGATATGGTATATATTCAACTTCTGACCAAGTTTGGTAAAGATTGGATTACAACTACTTAAATTAGAGAGCGGAAACCATGCTAAATCCTTGAAATGCACTAAGTGACCCTGTGACCTAGTTTTTGACCCGACATGACCCATATTCAAACGTGATCTAGATATTGTTTAGATACAACTTCTGACCAAGTTTGGTGAAGATCGAATGAAAACTATTTGAATTAGAGAGCGAACACTGCAGTGGACGCCGCCCGCCCGCCGCCGCCCGCTCGCCAAGAGTGAAACTATAATACGTCCCGTGTTCAACGGACGTATAAACAAGAAACGTATTTGGAAACACCGCTTGTCGCAACCTAGTTTACTGGTACTGAGTTAAATCTGTTGCGGATTTAACAATATGAATTATAGCAACTAATATGTTAGTTTATTTTATTTTTGTTTGAGTAGTGGTATTTTAATGGAACATTAAAATATTAAATAACATACCCTTTTAATTTGACCGAACCCAACAGACAAGCTTCAATTAATCCTTTTGGATTGCAATCGGGATCATGAAAACTTGGCTGAAAAGGAAGTCATATTTACTCATTGTACTGTTAAATGCATACATTTACATCAATGCATTTGGATTGTAGCATTAAATCACAGTTCATGAACAGGACTTAATAACTTAATAATGTACCCGTTATGAAAGCTTTTTAACAATACTATTGACTTCATAACTACAAATATGTGTACATATTTAGAAGTCGTTCATGAGTTTTTCCATCAAACTTATGCTTAATTTGATGTCTTAAAAATAAGTCTTACAGAACCACTGCATGTTATCACTGAACGTAGTCGATCTTCAAAGTGTTTCTCCGGATTTATCAGTTCAAGTCCTCCGAAGTTTCTTTTAACGCAGTGCAATACCTCGAACCATGTCGGTGTTTGCTTTGATTTGTCGACAAACGCGTAAATCATCTTTATCAAGCTTAAATATTTATTACTTAACAATTAGATTTTAATATAACATAAAATAGTACAAGTATTGCAATATTAACAGGGATAAATAAGCTTCATGAGTAGCCGGCTAATTTTTTAGAAAGAACGATACTCTTTATTTGTGATAAGTGACAATAAGTGAAATTACACAAAACAGATATTAAACACAATCAATATGAATTACATTGAACACATTGTCTGGAATGGTCCATGTTAATACTTCTTCGCGTAAAACATGTACGGGCGATTATGTTTTGTATTTAATATTCTCCATTTTAATGAAAAACACCATACAATAAAGCAAACAAATCATTTAAGCAGAATTTCAAATTTTTGGAGTTTGCCTTTCCAATAACTATGATAAATAAATATCTGGTATACTCATAGGGGCATCGAACTTTGTGTAATAGTCCGCAATACAAAATCGTATTACTATCTTCAATCTATTTTGGCCAATGTTTAAATATAGCATGTGTCTACTGTTACCTTTGGTTAATTAACTTTGCTGATAAGAGTTACCTTGTTATTTCAACACATACCAAATAGGACAATATCGCAAATTTAACGGGTTGAAATGATTAAAGAATTAAACTTAGCATTCAACTGAAAGCAACCACGCCTATTTACCTGTAGAAATCCCGCAAACCAAAGAACTCGCGCATCTGTTCTGATGCTTCACGAAACACTTCAAGATAGGCCAAAGTAAGTGGTTCAATTAACGGCTCCATAAATGGCTGTATCGCTTCATTTGTTTGGCATATACCTCTAGAAATAACATAATATTATTTAGCATTGCTCAAGATGATGAAAAGGTAAACTCTACAGAAAACAAAAGAAATTTACCTGGCGCTTTGTTTTAGTTCTTCGGTATCAGGAACCTCTCTCTGTACAAGAATACCTCTGTTCATTTTCGCAGGATCGAGTGCCCAATTCGATAATCCAACAAATGCTACCTGTGTTTTCAATACAACATAATACAATAATAACTCTAATAAAAGTATTTACTTAAGGCTAATTCGTTAGATTTTAGTAATTTAATAATTATTGCATCATATTCTGTGAGGAGTTGTACCATCGAGTTTTTTGTGAGATGTATTATCGCATAAAAGGGGCAGCAACGAGAACAATCAAAGATTTATTTTAACATTATTTACATTTTTAATGCAGCATTCATCGTTACAAAAATATATGCAAAATACATTAGAAAATATAATCTTTATATTTACTGATAATGTACAATGAGCAGGCAAACTAACCTTCTTATATGCTTCTGGGTTTTCATCTCCTTGGCAGCCGTCTTCTAACAGTGGGTGTAATGTCTAATAATATACATGTACCACATAAAAAAATAATGGTTTTGTGAAATGTTGAGGTGTACATATCAATATTTTAACAAAAAAGCAATATTATACTCGATAAAAGAGATCTTTTGCTATGCATAAATGGTTACATTGAAACTAATTTTACAAATATTACCTGTATATGCAGGTCCAAGTAATTACGTTGTAATAAAATTATATACATTCAGCACTAATAAAATATCATAAAGCTCAAACTTATATGCCGATTTTTGAAGGATTGATGCCATATTAGCAAAAAGGTCTACAATCTAAGCTTTTATAAAACATAAATTGCAAAGATGCCTTAAAATACAAGTATTTATACATAAAATAAATCTTTTGAAAGATTACAGTACTTTGAGTGGCATACGTCGACTATCTTCCGCTAGTCCAACCTCATCCAGAACAACGACGGACACAAATGAATTCAAATCTTTTTCTTTCTGAAACTGGGCACATTCCTTGAAGGTATCAACAATTCCCTGGGGAGTTGACAATGGACTACATTGGTATGGTATCATGTGGACCTAAGTAAAAAGTAAAATATGACATATCAAATTTCAGTAACAATTCAGAAAGATCAAGTAGAAAAAATATGTTCACCTGTATCATGTGTTTCCTATAAAAGACATAACACATTTTCCGCTTACTAAACATGAAAAACACGCTGTGTCCATAAATGTACACAGTTTAACAAGGGCACATTACAGAGAAAACCCCATACATTCACTGACATTCTTAAACAAAAACTTTCGTATAACACAAATCTCTAGATTGGAACTTTGAGCAAAGAAAATTATTCATTAAATAAAAAGTATGTCGCTGTGAAAGGAAGTTCATCAATTTAAGATTACAAGAAGACGAACGAGACATAATTCATTGTATTTAGGATTTACAGAAAGGTCAAGACGGACATTTATATGTACGTGCACATCACCAGACGCTTACACCATAACCACGTTTAATATTAAATGGAATACCTGCTTCAGTTGTCTAAACAATGGAAACTTTGCACATTTTCCTTGCATGGCATCAGCGACAATCGTTTTCGTAAGTGATTTTGAACTGCCCGGCTTTCCAACAAGAAAAAGTGGAATCCGCAATTCAATGCAAACTACCATCATAAAAACATTTTCTTTCAAAGCTGTGTTCCTTGCAATATTTTTTTCCAGAGTTACATTATCAAGAAATACATCTTGGCAACTGGAAGAAAAACATGAACATGGCACAAACTTTAAACTCACACATCATCAGCATACATACAACATCATAAAATCAAATATCATGATTGACACACATATTTAGGACCGTTGTTCAAATATATAACCATTCTATTTCTTCCAATATTTGGTCTGCTCCTCCTGGTAGCGGGCATGGTGCTCTAAATGCCCTTGCAACAGTTTCCCTGTAATTTGCACGGCTTCTTAAACACGCATGGTAGCAAACGCCGATGGAAAGAACCAGACATCTTGTCAGATCATCCAATGGCTGGAAGTATAATTATGATTTCGAAAAGAATGTCATTGTTTTCACTTTTCAGTTGACAAGAAGTCAGTTAAAACAGATTTCTAATTTAAATAAATGAAAATATGTATGTAAAAAATGTATTTTAATGCCTTATTTTTGTTTCCATTCGTGGATCCATTTCTTTGTTCACTGTTTAACAGCTTCTTGTTCATTTCTTTAAAAAGATAAGTGTTATCAAACTGTCTGTCGAACCACACTAGAATAGTAAGAACACGCTCTACATCCCTCAGAGACACAAAACTGCATTCGTCCTGAAAATGTTTAATATATTTCATAAGAATGATTTGTGTGTGAACAATTAATCAATGCATTATCGTTGAATAACAATTTGAAGGTACAAAAAAGAAAACTCTTTAAGTTATTATTAATTTATTGTTCAAAATATTTTTATAAATAAGGGATTCGGTTTTTTTTAAAGGTTGATGCTAGCAATAGTCAACAAATCCTTTAAACCATCGCATAAAGTCAAAAATAGCGATATCATCTGCGCGTACAAGCTTATACATTTATACATGCATTTTCTATTTGAACATGTGTCATCGCGCTTCTTTAATAGAACTCTTGCTTCAAGGAATAAGCAAAATACTATCATAAGATGTAAATCGTGGACAACAGAAAGGTTATTTAAATGTAGTTGATCGTCAGAATGCACTGTTATAAAACAGTAACAAATCTTAAGCATACCGGATGCTCGAAGTTGATTTAAGCAATTTAACATATTTTTTTTTTAATGCTCCGTTAAAAGTCAGTTTTTTACCAGTTCTGATTCGTTCAAGAGGTGACATTGGCCGTGAGCTAGCTTGACTACCTTATCCTCAATATAATAAAACTTGATGCCAATTTCATGCAAAAACAAAGGAGATCCCGAACAAAGTTGGAAAGACAGCCTCAAACATTCAACCATTAATTTGATCCCCACCGTGAGTTGTAATGAGTGTTTATTAATGAGCGATTCAATGAGCAAAAACATACAAACATGAGGTTCATGAGAATATTTTGGGGAGTGAAGGAGATATTGAGGCAAAAGTGAGAAATATACAGCTGTAAACAGTATTAATTGCAATTAGTTATTTGAATTATAAGTACTTCACTTACCTTTTGATTTCTCATAAATTGTTGTGACACTGTAAGAATTTCGCTGATAACTTCATTTAAGTCCTTTATATTCGGCAGTTTACCTCCTTCCACCTTTATTTTAATACCATAGACTACTTATTGGAACACACAACAAACATTGAAAATAATATAAACTATTGTTAAATCAACAAAAAAGTAATTGATAAGACCATTATTACCCTGTGTTTGCTTAGGATAACCCGACCCGTAACAAGGCCGCTCTATGTGATTTTTTAATGAATGTTTTCTTACACAAAAGTATTTTTATTTATACTTATTACGAATCAACTTGATAATCCCTTCAATTAAGTAAAATAAAAAGCGCTTATGTTCTTAATGCGACCAATGCATCGTTATTATGCAAATACGTTCGAACTTGTCCCGCGTCTTATCTTCGTTTCGCTCCTAATACATATATGTCACGGAGAACGGAAAACGAAAACGTTAAACGGAACACCAGCTTTACACATTCGGCTAGTTTTAGTTAGTAATTGACATCGACTAAGCTTAGAGGCAACATCATATTTGCATGGATATAAACACTTAATGTGACTGCCAAACATTGTCAACCATCTAGCATATAAGTAACCGAAAGCGTTCAACTTGATACATGTTCTTTTCTATATTCATTGCCATTTTTATTGCGCATAACAAAACAATAGAATTATTTCAAAGGTGGATATGGCTTATATAAACGTAAATCTAATAACAATAAACAGTTATCACAAATTATTGGCCACGAAAATCCGATAAATAAAAAAAGTAACATAATCGCCATACTAGTAAATAGTGTCGTTTGGGTGCATTTGATAAATAGTTTATTTAAATCAAATACCAAGAACCCAACTTGTTTATGTATAGATAATTGCTTTCCATAGTGGTTAGCAATTGTTTGTCATTCATTGAAGAAGTACTTTGTGTTGCGAACGGAGAAGTTATTGAATCCTGAAGTGCCTGACTTGATTTGCGAACTCAATGAACTCGACCAAATCACCCAGTCACTGAAAAATTAATTTCAAAACTTTGCTTGGCAGACCTAAACACATCCATCGGCCACTGGCTGATACTGTTATATTTTGCCGTTATCTTAAGCTGAGCGGAAACAATGTCAATTGTGTACGCATGCACTTTCTACAGGGATATGGTGTCGTTGAACATTTTGAATGTCGGTTGTGCGAGTTTCTTGCAGAACAAAGGCTAAACAGGAACTTCATGCGTATTGTTATTAAAAATGGAAAAAGTGTCAACATTTTGTTTTATTAAGTCTATAATCTGACTCCTCCCACAGCTATATTCAATTAACAGTTTGAAAACTGGGAGCTATCTATGAAAAAGTGTGTATATTCAAAACATGCGCAAAAAGAAATGTCTGTCTTGTGAACTTGGTTACCAAAACAATTAATTCACGCCCCCTAAAAACCTTTCAATCGTTCTTCAATCTGGCTGAGTAGGTCGGATTATCCCAATAAATACTTTTTTAAGGATTGTATTATGTACTGGTAAACGACATCGCGATTTTCCTTTAAAAGCATGCTTTGCGAAATAATATTACACAAATTCCAAACGCACTTACTATATCTAAAAATCAACTTACGTAACGCCTAACCATCTGTTGAATGTATAATTTTTCATCATTGGTGTTTAATTGTCCGAAGTCCCAAACAAGAGGAAGGATGCTTTGTGGGAGTGGCTGAACTCTGTAAACCTATTTTGAAAACAACAAAATCAAAAACAATGACATATACTATTAGCATAAACGGCATAGCTACACATATCACATTATGTACGTATAGCACATTAATATTTCCAAATACATATTACACAATTCAAGTATTTATTACCAAGCGTCTCATAGGAACCTGACCAAATCTATCAGATGTTTCGTTAGCATCAACATGATATCCCAGACCAGCTTGTTCCAGCTTTTTAATCAGTTCATTAGTATGCCTGAAAGGATTTTCAATCCAATTGTTTCAATGTCAAGTAAAATCTTCAAATACTACATACATGTCAACCAGGTACATAACGTGTTCAACTACACGCTTGAATATTGGTATAAATGATAAGGACCTTGAACGAAAATTCGGAAGCATCAATAAATATCACAAAACATATTGTCTTTCGTTAGAAAGAAAGCGCTTGATAAGAAATCTTGCTGGAGCAAGAACCAAATAATGTAATTGCAACCTACTTTCTATATGGATTACAAGCTGCGATAATTTTCAATTCTTTACAGAATGTCAGGGGTTCACCGCAAATAGTTCCGTCACACAGTATCTCTTTTATCACCCCAATCGCTTCGGTTGTGTTGGCCTCATCAAAGAAAAGCACAGTGTATATACTGCTTCCATATTTGTCAGAATTTTCCTTCGCAATTTTTTCTGCAGCATGAACCTTCCTTGTGATATCATCTTTGTTTGTGCCTCCATGAACCTGAAGTCAAAACTTGTTTGTCAACATCCACTTTGATGAACATATAATTATTGACATTTCGATAATGTTGTTTTTAATGAATGCTTGTATGCGTTACCTTCATTAAGATCATATTCGTAATATCCACGTATGGAGGACACTGCAGTGCACACATGAACTTCACTAACCGCGTTTTACCACACCCAGTTTCGCCCATGATTATAACAGGAATGTCGCATCTAAAAAGGTTGTGTTTATAAGAGTATAAATTAAATAGCCGAAAAAACAAATCATTTCCATTTCTATATATATTTACTTCGTTGTCCATGGAATAAACCGGTGCATATAAACAGCAGTTGGTATTTCTGATGCAATTTAATAATATACCTAAATCTCATATATATTGCCAAAATCTTTTTGACATTGTCTGTGGTCAATTCATAGGTCTTGTCTGGATCATGTTGGACCTTAACCCCCATCACCTGGCATAATTTCTCAATCTTTCTTTTTCTGTAAGAAAGTAATAATCATGAACGTGATATATTATACATTGGACGTTTTCAAAGTGTTATCAATCGTACAAAATAATAACACAACTTATTATACTCGTACTTCTGTACAAAAGGCAATACAGTCATTACATTTCGCTGTTTTTAATTTGAACATTTGAATTGATCGAAGACTTTTTAGTAAGAAAGACCCTTACTAATTTCAAGAAACTACACTTCTATTGTCACTCGCTTGTATTTTGTTGTTTATACGAGCATTTCTATTCTCATTATGAAAAGCATACATATATAATCATTATAGCACGCGAACTAATAAGCTTTATCTATTTTATGTCGACGCTAAGTATTTATAATAATCCAAACCTGTCCAGGTTATCAAAATTCTCCTGTAGGGGCACCTTGTTTCGAACCAAGGCATCATACAGCGTTGTTGTCATTATAGCTCGATCTAACACAGCATTACTCTTTTTATCAATCATGTTGCCCGATCCTCTCTCAATTATAAATCCCAAGAACGTAAATGTTTCGTGATCGTAGTTAAAAAATAAATAGGGATGAGGACTGCAATGTAATATATATATGCATCGAGATTATGTGTAGACCTTGATAATTTCTTTTGTAAAAAATGTTACATTGCTATAAAAAGGCAAAAAAGGTTAAAAGGCAAACATTTAAAACAAATAATGTATAAATCAATGCAAAAAATATGCAACCTGCTCTCCCAGGTCCGTCTCAGAGAAAATTGATTTATGAGGTTATCGGCCGTTCCTGTTGTTTTTGGTGAAGCAGTTACTGACCCTTGAGATTCATCGCTCATGTTAAACGACTGGGTTGCAAAATCCTGGAAAACACGCGTTTGTATTAAGCATTAGCTGAAGTCAAATTACTTTATAATCAAACTAAATTTTGAAAAAAAATCTAATCTTAAAAGCTAACGATTAATTTTACCTTTGACATCTGCAAAAGAAACCTCAGAACAAAGTTTGCGAAACCAGGCAGGTCTCCTGCAACTAACGGACCGACAAACACATTCTGCTCATAATCCGAAAGCTGTTTGTTGAGAAATCGAACGAAGTGAGTTAATTCGGACCATGATGGGTCTTTCGCACCACAGCATCTATAAATAAAAACACATATTATATTAGGCATTCAAATAGTACAACATTGCTGAAACTCTAACGCTCATTATTAAAGTCAGACGACTAGTTGCGAAATGTCGTTATGTGGTAATAGTAAACCGCAATTATGCAGTAAAGAAGAACCATTTAGACATAAATTAATGTAATTACATAATTATAGTTACAGTTTTGCAATACTACCTAATCTTTATCCATAAAATTCGTAAATAATGTAGTCACTGCCATGGTCAAAAAATCATAAACTACATACTCCAAAAGAATGCTTAGAGCGTTTTGTTTATTTCCTTCTACTCTCGCCGGGTTAACGTCAGACATTGATTTCCCCAATTTTAAACGTTGTAAATACTGGAAGGTGCGTTGAAATTGCAGACTTTTAAATTGCTGGTCATCAAAGAGCTGGTCTGTTGGACTGTAATCTACATACAAATATACGGACGATTGAAATATGGATTCTTCGAATCACATGCGTGTGATCATAATAATGTATTATTAATACGAGGATTTGATTGCCAACATAATAAGCTTATAGTAGAATAATTGGTGCTATAAAAGCAAAGAAATTTAATCACAAAGTATTGTTTCTTTTTTTTTAATCGCATAAAAATGACTTTAATTTAAACATCGAAATTCAATGTGTGTTTTTTTCATGTTTTATCGAAATATTATTAAAAATGAATCATGCAGTAAATTGCAATAACTTAATAACTTTGTGCCTAATGTTAAAAGCGATCTGCATTTACAAACATTTGAATTTACCAATTATAATTACCGAATAATAGATATTTGGATCGCTGTTTGGTGTTTTAATAAAAACCTTACCTATGTTTCCAATATAGAGTTATCAATAAGTGCATAAATGTGTATTAAATTGTGGGTTTTGAATTAGTGTTCCAAATGGTTCAATTGTATTACACAGATCTGACATAACTCAATATACATACAAGCCTCTGTCAATCGATATTACTCAATGGATACTAAAATGCCATCAGATATAACGAGTGAAAAAGGCATTGATTCTAAACGAACGGACTCTCAACTATAATGTACGCTTAGAACGATCGTATTGTACTTATTCGATTTATTCCAGAGACAGTATACACTATTGAGTGTTTTGAAACACAATTTACGATTAATTATTATTCAAATATTACTATTTGATTATTTAGTATGCGTTTTTATTTCCTTTTAATTTCATAAAACATAATAAAAGAACTTTTTGTGGATTTTGGCTCTTTATGCTTGTATGCAGTTACCAATTGGCCTTTCGTTTGCATATATGCTTTTGCACTCCTTCGGCGATCTACACGTTACTTCAGGAAGTATTCCAAATATTGGATGTGCATAATGTATCTGAAAAGTGTTTAATAAGTTACATACAACATATGAAAATGACAGAATTATAACACAATTATTTGTTAAGCTTTTTATTGCTATGTGTTTATTGACCGTTTAAAACGTCCCTTTCACAAGCTTTAGAAGTTAGATAGGGCTCATCACATACTTTATCTCTGTTGTTTGTAGACTGGCTTTCAAATATTGGCATAGTTTCTATCAGATACAGATCGTCTGTGTTTCTTCTCCATACGAGTCCACTCCGGTCCACCAAACATCCAAGAATAATAAGGTTGAATAAAAGGAAATCAATGCCCTCTTGCACCTGTAAAGCAGTGTATTTTATGCAATCATCATATGCGTTAAACCACGCAGACGAGGGATACTTCGGAAATTCCCGCATTGTATAATTTATCAAGCATTTATGACATTTTGAGTTTCATTCAAATTACAACATGCCGATTGACATCTCTAATTGTATACCCATGTTAAAGCCTTCAACCGGCGCATATGCTTAAGGGGCAATAAGTTATAGGTGTTAACAAAATATTATCAAATTTAAGGTGATTTCGCCGAATATCTCAATTTGACGAGACCCGATAACATTCAAATTTAGTTAGTCACCAAATGGTGTCTTTTTTAATAAATACATCAAAGGAAAAATATAATGATGATATCAGATGGGTAAATAATTATCTTAGAGGTATTTTAATGCATATGTAAACTTATTTCATCGATATTAATGAAGAGCTGAAACGCCGTATTACAAACAAAGAATAACATCGAGCGTTGTCTAAGGTTCGTCATATGTTCTTGTATTATAAAGTCTAATTTTATATTAATTAATTTAATTTATTTTTTCTAATGGCGTTTTTCACCGTTCTTTAAAGTCCCTTTTTTAGATAAACCCCATGGATTCCGATTAAATTCTGACCGAAGTATATATCCGCGTAGGACATTAACCATTTGAGAGAAGAATTTGATAAATGTTAATAAACATAACTTATCGATGTACAAGGTCAAATTAAAATCATGCGGCATGATTTATGGCCACGCGTGAGTCTGTAGCAAGCCTTTTATTAAAACATCTTAAATTTATTATTTGGAAAATTTCTCACTTTTGTAAAAAAAGTTGTACTGATTATCGATATATTTATATTTAAAATGTAGTATGAAATATTTATAAATACAGAATATATATTAATATAAATTTTAATATTAAATCGTTTGATATGAAATAAGGGGTGTAAAACATTCGTATTAATGGAGAAAAAAATGCAAGAACACTAAAAATACCTCGTGTGCAATGTTCACATGAAACAGTCGCGCCGTGTTCATCCCTGGTTCCGGTGTGCGTGCAATTAATGCTTGAATTACTTCGCCAAGGTCGATGTATTTTTCATGTAATGGTATGGATATTAATTGCGCTTGAATCGTTTTGTTGACAGAAAACAAAGACTGCAAGTGTTCTGCTCGTCTTGTTACAAACAGGGACTTTCCAACGCCAGCTCGATTTGATTTTACAATTCGCACCGAAGATCTTGTAATAAACACAATGAAAGCGAACGTTAAACGACATCAATTGTAACCTGCAAATGTCTCTTTGATATTGGTGTAATGAATTGTCAAACATATGCTTGCGGATATTTGTGAAACTTAAAAATTCAGTTATACCTTTCAAAGTCTACAGATGACGCGGCTGGATTCTTTTGCACGACCAACTTGTCTTTTATATATGCCTTCACTGCATTTTGATCAATCGTATGCACTTGTCGAATGTACTTGTCAAGAGAAGACACAATCGGGCAGCGATATTCGTTCTCTGAACTGCAGACGATGACCAGACGATATTTCAGGTTATCTTAAAATGGAAAATTATTATCCTCGAGTATTGAGCACAAATGTATGGACTATTTAAACGTGCCATGTCATTTAAATGAAGAACACAATTGAACTACTCCAGTTAACAAGCGAATTATCAAGTAGTATTTTATAACTTATTGTACAATTCCTAAAACTATCCGTGAAGCATGCTAAAAGATCTGTATATTTAAGTGACTGATAACCTACGCTGTATGTGTCACTAATATCGTAGCTAAACAATGCCCACAATTATAAATTTAATCAAATTAATTAATTAATTCAAAAAGTTCACAACAATTGTTTCTGACAGAAACTTATTGACAGCTTTTGAAACGGTTTGACGTTTTACCGTTCGATTTCTTACGTCGAGTGATTAAGCATAGAAAGTAATCAAGGATAATTGCAAAAAAAACGAATACGTTAAAACATCTATAAAAATGGTTCGAAGCCGAGATCTCTTGACCAAACGGCTAAGGCTGAAATCGGTATGTACTAATAAGGCTGTATATTTTTATTAATAAAAGCAGCCCAGACGTCGTCAGATATTTAAAGTAAACAAAACATAGAAACATTTCAAAATATTAAAAACGCTTAAATACATTCCAATATCGATTAAAAATTACGAAAGAAAAATTGAAGCAATATATTTTACAGTTTTACACCCGTAGTATTCCGTCGTCTCTGTTTTTATCTTGTTAGGAATTTTGTGAACAATAAAATAATTTCTTTCCCCGTGATTTTAAAATGTTTATCCAGCAAGCAAAAAAAACGTATATAAATGTTTGTAAAAAAGCTTGCACATTTAAGAATATAGGTTAAAATCAGAAATAAAAGTTTGATACCTTAAGTAAGCTTTTTCTAAATAATTAAGCAAACTTTAATCATACCTATCGTTTGAGAGGTTTCTAACACCACGTCGTGCAAAGACCTATCAGCAGCTTCGCCTACTACGCCGCTTAATAAATCTGCATTCATAAGGCAATATATTTTGTTTCCGTCACTACCCATTGCCCGACGCCAAAATATATCCACCTGCAAATATTTAGTATTGGAGCGTTCATGCTATCTTCATTTTGCTTATTTAATTAGCGTACCGTAATAAATCATGACTCATTTTATTCAGATCTAAATACTATATTACAAGAAAAATAAACAGTAAACATTTGACATTCAGCACTATAGTTTATGACAATAATGACATACAAATCAAATAGTACGAATTAAAAGGACATACTTACGCCTCCAACGGAATTATATTTTCAAAAAGAAATTTACCTTGTTATTTATGGTTCTTAAATTGTTGCCTAGCATTACGTTCGGGTGATTATACACGCTCAGAAAAATATATGGACGCGGACTAAGAGTACTGAGCAATAGGTTAATTGATATAAATTACATGAACATGGGGTGCCTATTCGAATACGCAATATTAATACGACGGTAATATAACAGCATTGTAATTGAATTGCGCGATGTTTCTGGTCGTGAGCTCAACTCCCACTTTATTTGTGTATCGAACAAATATTTCTTAAATTGTATATTTTTTCTTTGCAATGTCACTAATACATCATGTTTCAAGATAAACATATGCGTGAAAAGAGCACATTTTTATAGTACAAATGCCATGATAAAAATACCGATACATTCCAACGTGCTTATATGAAGTATATTAAAGTTTAACTTGTGACAGTCATTTATTCTAAAGACAACATCAGCACATTTATGTTAACTTATGAGGTACTTAATTCTGTTTACCTCATCGCTTGTAGTATTTGCGTCACACAGAAGTACTTCATCGGAAGAAGGCAGAGACTGCACTTTGTCGTACATGTAAATAGAGAGTGTCACGTTCAGAACTTCCCCTTCAAAAATAAATATTATGCAAGATACATAAGCAAATTTACCGCTGCTATGATTATATTTTATTAAATAAATATTTCCATAACAACAAATTAAGTGTACGATCAAACATAAGTCGTTTAATATAATACATATTTCTGCTCGCAACATACGTAACAATGGCAACCGATAGTTGGCATAATTCGTAGTCGTTGTGAAAGAGTATTTAGATCTGAGATCGCTGTATAGGTTGGCATAGGTTAAATTGTATGTTAAAATTACATTTAACGAATGGTAAAGCTATCTGAAATAACTAATAACAATCTAAACATATGTCGAGAGTTCACATTAGGCATTCGCGGGAAATTCAGAAGCAATAGTTAAATCTTTGTGAATCATGAAAAACCGCAATACGCATGCGCACAATATATATCGGGATTTAAGCCTAATAAGCAGGCGATTTTCTGTATATAGTGTACAAAATGTCGATATGGTCAATCAAGTTTTGAATCATCAAAGGTATACACGGATTAATAGTCCAGGCGATTTGTGCAGATTTTCACCAGAATTGTTCAAGATGTGATAAAAGCATGACAATTTGCAGAATACTACCTAAGAGCATACTGAACAATATCAGATATGGACCCACTCTCAAAACTTTGCGTATAGGGGTATGGCGGCCATTTTAAAATGGCGGCCGTCAAATTGCCAAATAACACATTTAAAAATTCATCAAAATTTTATTAGTTTATCAACTGACCTGAAATCTTGTATTTACCATGCCAGTTACCTTATCAATGTTATCAAAAACCAAATTAAAAATAAATATGATCAAATTTAAAGGCGGCCATCTTGAAATATGAAATTCTAGCCACATTTGTCAAAATCAATAAAAAATATTATATTATACTGTCTTGAAAATTTTGTACGATCAATTTGAAATATACACTACAAACATATTAACAATAGCAAGATATTGGTATAATCTGAATAGTTTTTTAAACAAATTTATGTTAGTTAAGAGTTCACTATCCGTAAACAACACAGATCACATGTACATGATCAAATAAACATTTATTGTCCAAGTAAAAGTAAATGTATTAATTCCCTATCTCATTGCCCTCCACATTTACATAGAGCAGTGCAGCTCAAAGCTGCTTTAACACACTTGCAACGTCCTCGGCAGCCATTTTCACTCTTGCATCCACATCTGACGAGTTTAGCACAATACTCGGAAGCTTGCTGAAAGGTTGTCAAGAAAGGTTCCCACATTCCATCTTTGTTGCACTTCAAACCCCAGGAGCTAGATGGTTCGGGTTCTTGTTGTTTGTTAAGTGACTGTCCCCAGCAAAATCCTGCCTGGTAAGCCGCTCTCTGTGTTTTGGTGTAACGAGGCAGAGCTTGATGGGGTATTATTAATTGCACGCTCTTTTCGAGTAAAAAGATCTTTTCTTGCCTCATCTACGGTTATGCACTCACTGCTCCTGTCATACAACAATACAATAAAACGTTCTATGTTTGAAGTACATTCATTGATGCTATCGATATCGGGCTTATCACTCAATGTTTCGAAATCTGTTGTTACTTCATCAAAGACGGACCATGTTTCCCATGCAGTATTCTTTGCACGATTAGGAAAGGATGACACTTGGTCACAGCCGCTAAAGGGATGGAAGAAAAGAAGTACACCGGACTTGGAAGGTCTCAAATTTCATGGTTTGGTATGTATCTTAGAATTTTACCGACTCCAAATGCTATCTACAAGGTAGGTATGTTCAGTTTATGTACAATCAATATTGCAATGACAACAACATCAGTATGTACGATTCTGATCATTATTTTACGCATACCAGTTTGTACTGCATCCTTAATTTGAAACATAATGCGCGTGTCTGCCTCTTCATGGTGGCATGGTGATATTTGACTTGTATCCTCGCTTGGGCAATTGCATTCAACTTCCATTCTGAGTATCGAAACCACCATCTTGTCATCGGTTGCGTAAAATGTCGATCACTGTTCTGCTAGATAGGTAAAATAACTCCGTCTTGTCATAAATGCGAAGAAAGTTTTCCCAATTTCCTGGAATAGCTTAATCTGCCTGAACACGTCTTCTTATTCCTTTTCCACGCTTGCAACGAGTTGAAGCTTTCAAACTGTCTTGGTGATATCCACCCCATACAACATCAACTCTGCTACGTCTTTAATTGGTCATCAATATAAGGATCAGAAAGTAGTTAAGTTCGATTGCCCAATCTGTCCAGTATATATTTCTGTTATTGATTCTTCCCAATCTGTTCAATATTTCGTATTGTATTTGCAACCTTCGGATCAGCAATGTCACGCGTGCCTTGGACTAAAAAGAATGGATTACCCATTTTCTCAAGAGTATTTGTCATCGCTTGGACTTGTTTCACAAATGAATTTTGTTTACTTTCTAGTTGCTCATGGTGTTTTATGTCCGGCTCTTTAGTTTGTTCTTGCTTGATACGTTCTTGTGAAATCTCAAACTCATTGACCACACGAGCAATTTCTGGACCACATACCATCCATCGTAGAAGTTGAGATGCATTCTCTGTAAGCCCGATAACTCAACCTTCTCCATTCAGTAATTTGTTGTTTTGCTCATGAGCATGTTCGATAGCTATTGCAGAAAATGCGTAGTGAGTTTTTGTACAGTAAAATGACCCTTCTTTTTTACTGGCGCTATACTTGGTGCTACGCCGTCCAATGCTATCATAGCTCTCACATGAATAGGGAGCCAACGAGCGTTATTTGGATGGTCCAGAACGAAGAACCAGGGTCTGGATGGATCATCAATGGTCCTTTCCAAAAGTGGTACAGCAGCTTGTTCCTTCGGGAGAATGACAGGTGATACTATTGAGTATCTTTCTGTTAATGGTTTTATATTGTCTCTTTTCAGGTTTTCATTGATTAAGATCCCTTTTCTGTCAGTACCTAGGTAATCAACTTCTGGGTGTTGAAATAGAGAAATCGCTGTTCCATGCAATGATCATTTAGCTGTATTGGAGCTTGGATTGTGGTCAATATTATCAACAGCTCCGGTTGTTAAAATATTACCACAAAGTTTCGCTGGACACACACCATCATCATTTTGAAATCTGTCACAAATAAAATGTCCCATAGCTGTCGATATATTCATCACTCTGTCATATGATATGCAGAGTCCTAAACTGAAAGGTTTATGAACAAGATCCTTTTTTCTTGTTTCTGCGTGGATAACCATTCCTAAGTATATTGGCAACGGAGGCTCTATATCTGAAGAATGGTATATTTCATCTGCATCTTTTCGACGACGTATTGCACAGTTGAACTGTAATAGCTCAGAAATGGTTAGTATTGATTGCGATTCGACAACATTACTAGAATGAGTCCCAATGCTGGGTCCTCCTAGGATCATTCTAACTAATGAACGTAAAGTTGTGCAACTGATTCTTGTTGGCAGAGTTCATTGAATGTTCTTGTAAATAGATACTTAGGATTCAGCATATCTCTTTTCACTATCTTTGCTTCTTTTGCGAAGATTATTCCTTCAGAATTGTAATTACAAGATGTTGCCTGCTTGAAAACCTCGCAAATATTTTCTTTAAAGACTAAACATCATCTTTTCCTTGCTTATGGGCTTGTAAATCTGGCAGCCAATATCCTATTTTTCAAACGTTTTGCATTGACATGACCTTCAACAAATACGCCTAATTGTTCAAGACGCTCGGTATATAGTTTGTGCAAGTCTATCAGCTTGAATACCGGGACGGCATCAGTTTCAGATCGTGATGCATCAATATATTCTACCAAAACGGCAAGAACGAGTCCCTGATCGAACGAGTCCTGACGTTCCTCCTCGGTTTTTGGAACATGTTTTCGTTTCCTGTTATGAAGATTTCACAAGCAGGTGGTATGATATTTCGCCTTCTATGATATTAGATCACCAGCACTTTGTTTAGCTAAAAGAACTGTATCTTGTAGTTCTAGTGCACATTCCCGTACTATCATGAATGTTGATGCCTTTTAAAGGTCTCCAGACTCATCAACAAAAAAAAGCACCCGGGCATCATTCTTTTTGTTGAATAACCACAACTGCGTCTGGTTAGTTTACTTACATGTCAAGATTGTAAATCTCCAACAACATCAGATGTTTGTTTCTTTTTCTCTTGACGTGATATCTTAAGATCAGAACATTTGTTTTTGCACGTTTTATGTCACTTTGCCTTGGGGTATTTAAGTGTTGATGCAATGCCATTTCCTTCATCCAGTTGCTGTAGGTTAATTTTTACAGGGAACCAGTTTATTGCTTTACATCTTTGTATAATAGTTTCAAATGAATAGTAACCAGCTCCAATATCTACATCAGTTCTTTTCGTATAAGCATGACATTGTAATTTCTCATGTGTTCTCTCTTGACAAATCAAACATTCTTTCCAATCGAATGGATCAGTGGGTTTTACGGTAGGTATATCATAAACATCTACACGTTTTATTCTGTTTGCCATAATGTCTTTACAAGTCACATGTTTTTCAAATGCAAGAACCTACTTGGGTGAAGCTGCAATTATTTATTTTTTTTAAATGCATAAAAACCTTTTATTTTCGTATTTTCCTGTGTATAAGACGCAGCTTTTTTCTACAATGTGTACCCGCGTCTTATGTAACGATGCGACTTTTCTGTGTACAAAATCCGATTTTTTTAAAAATATTTTCAACACCCACCTTTTGCAATAAAATCATAAAAAATATATGCAATTCTATCCAAATACAAATATTTACAATCTTACAATAACGTTACAATAATCTCCAAAATTGGCCATATGCATCCGGTCAAACTGATCTGTGTATTTTGTAGACATCGTTTAGATGTCATTGACAATTGGGAGTTTTGTAATACTCTATTGACGTGCCTTACGTCATTGAGATAGACCATTATCTGTTTAAAGTCTCCCAGTTATTTACACAAGCATGTGCTGGAATGACAGACGTTGCGAAGGCAGTTGCTAAGGGCGTCGCGTGAATTACTGCAGAACGTTTTAGTCTGGCAACCAGAAAATATGTGTGCATGTGTTGAGTGGAAAAATGATTGACATAGATAATGTGTTAGGATATACATTAAAAGTAATATGTAAGCGTTTGAAATTTTAATGACAAAAGATAACTACTATTAATAAAAAATAATAAAAAAATGCATTTTCTGTTTTTGCAATTTCGGAAAATATAATTTTCAAAATGGCCGCTATTTAGGCCGTCTTATTTTTGCAAATTGAAGAAGTTTATTGATTTGGGATATTATTAGAGATATATATAACAAATTTTATTTAAATAGATGAAAAAATATATTTGTTATGCTTTTTTGAAGATTTTTTATGAACAAATTATGGCCGCCATTTTAAAATGGCTGCAAAAATCCACTGTTTTGATTTTTTCGGATGGGTCCATATCCGAAATTAATTGTTATAACCTTTACTCCATTTCTGCAAATTTTCATGCTTTTATCATTTTCTGAACAAGTTTCACACAAATCGACTGGACTATAAGGGTATGAATGAAAAATGTCCCTTTATTTGTGTATCATAACATTTAAATTAGTACACAACAACTATTTTTAATTATTGAATATGTACCATATAATGTGCAATACGAGCAGTGTAAATTAATTCATTCTTGTACATCTTATATTAAAATCAAAGGTATCCTACAAAATGGTTAAATAAGAAAATATCAATTTTAAGAAGCATGTTCCATGATTCCATTGAACAGACCTTGAGAGCAGACTATAAGATTTGGTTCACCCATTTTGAAGATATCAGCAACTTTCCTTTGCATTATTTCATCGTGTCCCTTTGCTGAAAAAAATCCACAACATAATTCATCAATATCTATTTTTTAAATGTGTTCATATCACATGCACAAGCATGTAGTCCACTTCCTTGATATTATATCTAAGATCAATCAGAGTGATAAATGATAAAATCGAAATAATAGTAGTAGTAGTAGAAGAAGTAGTAGTAGTAGTAGTAGTAGTAGTAGTAGTAGTAGTAGTTGTTGTTGTTGTTGTTGTAGAAGTAGTAGTAGTAGTAGTAGTAGTACTAGTAGTAGTAGTAGTAGTGTTAGTAGTAGTAGTAGTAGTAGTAGTAGTAGTAGTAGTAGTAGTAGTAGTAGTAGTAGTAGTAGTAGTAGTAGTAGTAGTAGTAGTAGGAGTAGTAGTAGTAGTAGTAGTAGTAGTAGCAGCAGTAGTAGTAGAAGTTGTAGTAGTAGTTGTAGAAGAAGTAGTAGTAGTAGTAGTAGTATCCGTAGTAGTAGTAGTAGTAGTAGTAGTAGTAGTAGTAGTAGTAGTAGTAGTAGTAGTAGTAGTAGTAGTAGTAGTAGTAGTAGTAGTAGTAGTAGTAGTAGTAGTAGTAGTAGTAGTAGTAGTAGTAGTAGTAGTAGTACTAGAAGTAGAAGTAGTAGTAGTAGTAGTAGTAGTAGTAGTAGTAGTAGTAGTAGTAGTAGTAGTAGTAGTAGTAGTAGTAGTAGTAGAAGTAGCAGTAGTAGAAGTAGTAGTAGTAGTAGCAGTAGTAGTAGTAGTAGTAGTAGTAGTAGTAGTAGTAGAAGTAGTAGTAGTAGTAGTAGTAGTAGTAGTAGTAGTAGTAGTAGTAGTAGTAGTAGTAGAAGTAGAAGTAGTTGTAGTAATAGTCGTAATAGCAGTAGTAGTATCCGTAGTAGTAGAATTAGTAGTAGTAGAAGTAGTAGAAGTGGTAGTAGTATTAGTAATAGTAGTAGAAGTAGGAGGAGTTATAATACTTCTAGTAGTAGTTGATGTTGTTGTTGTATTAGTATCAGTAGTACTAATAGTAGTAGTAGCAGTAGTAGTAGTAGTAGTAATAGAAGAAGTAGAAGTAGTAGTAGTAGTTGTTGTTGTTGTTGTAGTAGTAGTAGTAATAGTAGTAGTAGTAGTAGTAGAAGTAGTTATAGTAATAGTCGTATGAGTCATAATAGTAGTCGTTGTATCAGTAGTAGTAGTAGTAATATCAGTAGTAGTAGAAGTAGTAGTAGTAATAGAAGTAGTAGTAGTAGTAGTAGAAGTAGTAGATGTGGTAGTAGTATTAGTAATAGTAGTAGAAGTAGGAGGAGTTATAATACTTCTAGTAGTAGTTGTTGATGTATTAGTACCAGTAGTACTAGTAGTAGTAGTAGCAGTAGTAGCAGTAATAGTAGTAGTTGTAGATTTAGTAGCAGTAGTAATAGAAGTAGTAGTAGTAGTAGTAGTTGTTGTTGTTGTTGTTGTAGTAGTAATAATTTTAGTAGTAGTAGTAGTAGAAGTAGTTGTAGTAATAGTCTTATGAGTCGTAATAGTAGTCGTTGTATCAGTAGTAGTAGTAATAGTAGTAGTAGAAGTAGTAGTAGTAGTAGTAGAAGTAGTAGTAGTAGTAGTAGTAGCTGTAGTAGTAGTAGTAGTAGTAGTAGTAGTAGTAGTAATAGTAGTAGTAGTAGTAGTAGTAGTAGTAGTAGTAGTAGTAGTAGTAGTAGTAGTAGTAGTAGTAGTAGTAGTAGTAGTAGCAGAAGTTTATTTTTATTATTATAATTATTATTTAACATATTTATAATAATTCAAACCTTACCGGCAAGATGACGCAGGACTATGCCCAAATGTCCTAAACTTAGAAAATCACTGATACTGGATTTCACCGAATCAAGGAAGTTTTTCCAAATACTGCGTATGTCTGTTATAAGAGGTACTTCGCCCTGACCACTTATGAAAGATAAATCGAAAACAGATTATGCAACCGGTCGATAAAAATATTTGCGGACTTTCGGGTAATTTCGGACAAATGTGTTTGAAAATCGCCTTTATAAGTCGCTTTCTATGAAACGGTACTTTATTTTAAATAGACTAGTTCACATAAAGTGCAATTGGTGAAAGGTGCTCGTAAATTCGTAAATTGGTAGAGTTACACCACGGAACTGTTTAGCTTCATTATAAAACAGGAACATAATTTTAGAAAATACAAAATTAAAAATGTTGACCGACCTGGCTCGAAATAGTGTTCTCATGACTACAAGAATATAGCGTCAACTACTCGGCAATCAAAACAATTTATGTTACAAGTCTTTTGATGATAGGTTTGCGTTGTCCACGTGTTGTAACAAAAATAATGAAAACAAAAGTACCATTCCAAATGTATTCGTATCGCATTTGAACGCTTTATAAATTAATCAATTTATAAAGATAAGATTTCATAAACGAAGATGTACACCCAATATGAGTCTTCGTCATTAGTGGCTTTTTTCTCTCTTATTTGAAGAGTTCTTTAATTTTGTGACTATGTTACAAATTGTTGAAATATTGCCGTTTGGAAAATCAGTGACGTTCTTTTTAAAGAGTATTCTTTGCGTCAACTGTATCTATGATAATTCCAGAGTTCGCCTGAATTATTTCAAAACAAATAGTGTCCGTAGTTGAAGTATTTTTCAATGAAGTAAGATATGTGATATCAACAATAAAATTAGCGGATAACAATTATCTCCAATTTTAGTCATGCCCATATGGGGATATAGTACAGAGCTAGGCGCTACAATTTAACTTACTGCGTTCTTGTAATTTCGTCCGAAATTACCAATAAATGGTTTGATTTGCCTTAGTATATGAACGATTAAATAAATGAAACGCCTTGTTTTCCATATAATATATGTGTTTTTTTTATCTTATTCTGGCTGATCTACATACACAACAAACATTATCTTACTTGGTGTCACGTTGACTTCTCAAATTTGTTTCAATGAATGATTTCAATGTCGAATTTGCATCTGTTTCAACCAGTAAGTTAGATGCGCCCATGTTTTCTGACATTCCATCGTTGTCCATACACCATAATATTGCTATAAACAAAATTTAAGTACACATGCTTTAAGTATAATTCGTATGTGTTAATGCAATAGTGAACAGGAATCAAGATAACAGTATTGCTGATAAGATTGAATGTTTAGCATATACAATAACAAAGTCACCTGGTGCAATGTGTCCTGCAATAATATCTTCCTCGTCAACATTATCCAGCGACAGCTGAGCCAAATATGGTTCAAATCCTGCTAAAACTACTTTTTGTACAAATTCTTCTTTTTTGGCACGCATATCAATCACCTGAGCATTCTGCATGGTTTCGTCCGTGTAACCAAGTTGGTGACCAGTATCTTTTAATATCGATGGCTGTCTTTCAATGTCTGTTCTTGCAGAAATCATGGCAAATCTCAAATCCTCTGAAATGTTAAAAATGCAAACAAAGTCGTAATATACAGTTTTTTTTATATTTTAGTTCAGATTGCTAACCAATATGGTTTTATTTTCACGAACGATATTGTCATAGCATTTAATATGAATTCCAATAAATAACAGATTTCAGATTGTTAAAATTCAAGTGTGCTATGCCTTCGAAACGCAGGTAAATGAAACGATCATATTAGATGAAGTAACAATGTTCTTAATGTCATACCTGGTGTGCATCCTTTCTTGACAGCAGATAAGAGTGGATAAACAAGGTGTGATGGAGAAGTTTGTACAAGCTCCCGTTGAAGAAAAACTAATTGATTAGTTGTAAAATGGTTTAAATTGTAATGCTTAGTTCGCATGGACCGTATGTATAATAACCAATCTTTTAAGCAGTTTTCCAAAAACTGTGCAATTTCTGGTATAATTTCTTCTACACGTGAATCTGATGAATGCGCCTAGAAAGTTAGGTAAACGTAAGAAATTAATATACACACAAATTTCAAACATAAACAGTTGTATAAATTAAGCTTAACAATTTGCTTCATTGCCACAGTTAAACTTCTTTTCCATTCTAAATAAGGTTGTGATTGTATTATGCAAACTACGCTTTTGCCTGTTGGCCCCCGAAACATGCACGATTTAAGTACAAGCGACGAAGTCAAATTTTTGTTTTCGCATTGGATAGGTAAAAAGAACGAAGCAAGTACACACGAACGAACTAAAATGATAATTATCATAATACAAATCCCGAAATGACAAAACACAATGGGTTAACGGTATAGGTATATGCCCTGTAACACTATGGCGAATAAATGTTAAATGTTTTGTGACTTGTCAGTAGTAACTTGCCATAACTCGTCTGTTGCGTGAGGATAGTGTCGTGTTATAAAAGATAAACAACGCCGTTAATTTTAAATCGTATAAAGTCGCTTTTCAGTTCAACTGTTTGGCTCGAAATAGCCTCTGCGGAGTTTCACAAACTCACATACATATTAACATGTATTCGCTTGAACTTTGTTTCGTCACTTCTTTACGTGATTTTGGGGAGCCTTCACAAAATCTGCTTGTGACAATTGCGTCACAATTCGGACATACTCAGAAGTGTTTGATTGTCAAAACCTTATCGTATGAGTTATCGAACTGATATGTTGAAGAAAACTCGAATTACTGTCATGTTCAAAAAAGTCTGCGACCATGTCGTCTCTTAACCGGTGCCGGCACTCATTAACACGGATAAGCTCAAATTCGCATTAGTGTGAAAGGGCCTGAACCAACAATAACATGGCAATTAAACATACGATTTCATGTTAAATTATTGACTTAAAATAGCATTTAAGTGAGTAATCATTAGCCCGAGCATTTAAACTGATAGTAAACGTTTTTAATGAATTGGATAATATATTTACAGACCTTTAGTGTCGGCATTTCAGCATCATTCCAAAATGATATATCAACGCAAATAGGTCTTTCTGGGTCACACCAAAAGTGTCCCTTCCAACCATTAAACAAAATGCACCCTGCTTCCATAAGATTCAGAATTCCAATTCCAAGACGCGTAACGCTGTCGAAGATCTGGTATCAAATTTCATGAAAATAATTGATAAAAAAATCGACACTTGCAAATAAAACGTACATAAGTGCATACATTGAACATAATAAACATATGAATAAGTGACAGTTTTATGTAGTAAATAACATCCACTGCAACAAATTTAAAACAATATATTCCTGAAAATGTACATGCATTATTTAAATACGATGCATTTTACCATTATCAAAACAATTAACGAATGAACAACGCTATTTTTAATTTTAAAAAGTGGCAAAAGACCGGTTTCAGAGGCGATGTCTTCATATAGAACGTTAAACCAATAATTTTACAAACGGACAAAACGGCCGCATTCAAGACTAACAATCGCATACATTAAAAGCACACAGGCCTTTTACCAATATAACTTAAATGAAAATAGAAATTCCAACAGTTTTTATGTTTTACATTTCATTGTAGGGTACCCGACCATTTTATTTAATAATACTTGTATATATGCAGACAGGTAAATATATGTTAAAGTAGCACCAGAATAATTTATTATACTTTTGATATCAACGAGATAAGAACTGACGTTTGTCTTACAATAAAGTGCGATTGTTGCTACATAATCGTGGCAAATCAAACATTAAAGCAACACTGCATCTGAATATTAGACTTAGCAATGCATATGAATTAGTATTAAATCGCGAAAATATTTAGACAAGACGTGTCAAAGATAAAACAAAACATAGTATGGTTGAAGGATGCCTTGAATTAACGATAAAATATAGGTAAAAGTCGATGTAATAATTCTCAACAATTTAATATGCATACCGAGGTAAATCTTTCAACACCGACACCAATGTTTTCTTGACTTTGCCCCTCTGGTCCTGCAACTAGCATAAGGCGGCTATGTAAATCTTGTAGTTGTGTATATGTGTACTGCTTTTTATTTTCAGTTAAATGTAACTCCGTAATATCTTCACTCGTCTGAAACGAAACCACGTTTTTTTGTTATTTTTCGTACTTTTTTTGTTCTCATGAAACATTTCTAACTAAATTCAAAATATGTACTATATACGATGATTTGTTTAAACGGTTCAAAAAAATAATAAGAAAACATTATGAACATACCACTTTCTCATGTGTTTTGTTTTCTGTGTCTTTCAGTCCAACAATAAAAATGCCATAACTATTAATCGCTTCTGCTTGCATAAGTGCCGATTTTTCAACTGAGCCATGAGCTTTTTTAATTTCCAGAAGCCATGGGAGTTCGCGATTTGAATCAATCTGTAATACATTTAGTATTGAAATCTCAATGCACTTCTTTAAATATTCTTGCATTAAAACACACATGCATAATATACATTAGGACGAGTGTACATTTAAAACAAAAATGAATGATATGTCGAAATATTACTAATTGCTCCGGTAATCTTGGGTTCACATTCAACGCATTCCAAATATGTCCACACTTTTCTAGTAATTCTTCGTAATCGCATTCAGGATTAAGTTCAAATATTAGTGGCGAGTATCCAATTACTGCCGAATGTAGACATCGCAACTTTCCGATATTCATGTGGTCATCTCCAGCAGACATAATTGCAAGTTCAACGAAAACATTTAATTCCTTTTGACCCGCTAAAATAAACACCATGTGGGTATTATGATCACATAAATAACATACACAATTTCTTTCATCGTGTATCGTTCTATAACATTCAGTAACCATCATGTAAAAAATAAACATTAAGCTATGTACTCATAGTCATGATGCATTTAGCAATCGTCATTTAACTGAACCATGAATGTTAATTGTTTTATGTGCTCATTCAGTGTCAGACTTTAAAACTACATACATGACTTTAACCAGGCAACAAGTTCTCTGCATTCTGTGAATGACTTGAGACAATTGGATTTTTCCGTTGACATGTCTTTCAGAATCGCATTGGTCCTTTTGAGATTTTCATCGACGTCATTGAGTTTGAAAGTTGTTTTCGTTTGCTACAACAAAGTTACAAGAGTACTCATTCAACTGCAAAAAAATCGAAGATATAAAACTAAGAAAATTCATTATTAATTTTAAAAAATCTTAATTTAAATGTATTTGTTAAACTCAATATTGATAACGTTAAAAGATATGAGATATGGAGGTTTAACGGATTTTCTTTACATTCCATTTTCAGTTAAAAAGTATTCTTATTGCGAGAACATAATGAAAATGGTATGATAATTGCAGATAATGAAACAACTATTAAATCCTAATTATTAATATAATGATCAATATAAATACTATTGCATGTATGTGACGGATATGTGCATGAAGAAATATAATAATATAAGATATAAATACAAAATCATATGCATACAGCAACAATATTGCTTATTGGAGTAAAGTTTCCTCGCAGTTCGCAAACGTTTTGCAAATCCAAAATAGTGGACGCTCCTTCTGCATAACAGAGAATTTGTTTGATTTCGTTAAATTGCACTATCCTTTTCCTAGCAACATCATCGGAAATACCACAAATACTTATTTCTTGAAACAATTCGGCCGAGTCGCTTTTGAACACACCCAAAATGTGTTCGAAGTCACTAAACATCATTTCCCCGGTCATAAGTTCTTCAGTAAATACTTGGTATCTAAAACAATAAAAATGCAAAGTACACGCATACACCAAACGTATAATTACCTTTGGTCTTCATACTAATAATTTCCAAGATATTGTGTCCAAATAGAATATTTCTTATTATGATTCGGACAACGTTAATTGAAGTTTCTAACTGAAACGACATGCGGAAAAGGGCTTTTTTATTCTGAACACATATTATTTTGTAGCCCACTTGTTACGAAGAAATGCATTAAATCTCAATACAAATTAATAATTCTTATTACAATAGTATTATCTTTTTCATTTCATTCATGAAAATGAAATTAATATGTTTATAAACATTATGTGACTGTTTATAGCCATTGTCTTTCCCTACACGTTAACATTTTGACAAACTGAATAAATTGAACTTTGATAATTTAAATGGGCCTTTTCACATATTTTGGCATGTTTTGAAGTTTGTCATTAAATGCTTTATATTGTTAAATGTTTTATCACATGCTATACCCTGTTTCCAATGTAATACAACCATTACATTTTTTTTTATTACACATGTGTAATACAACATTTTTAAGCGTTTTCGTTTATTGACCAATCGCATTTTGTTATTTTTCTTGGTAAAAGCCGAGGCATTCCAAATGACGCCAGGAAGTGTAAACATTATGCGAGATTTATCATTATGGTTGCGTAAATATTTATTAAATTTGCTCATTTAATAGGCTCGCTTACTTACATAATTCCTGAACTCATTTAATTAAATACGGTATGATATGACAACTCGTTCCAGATCCTATATATATTGGATATAAAAAGCTCCAGTAAAAAATCAAGAATAATATATAAAAAAAATTAAGGTAACCCTCTGCACTGACCCCTTTAGTCCTGGAGTAAAAAGTCTCCCACTTAGACCACTCGGCCATCCAATGACAGGTGCATTTTATACTTCATATAACCAATCCTCGTTGTTTCACAAAATATAACGACAACAACAGAACTCTCCAAAGTATTAATTCGTTTCGCGTTGCAACGCTTTATAATGTTCGGGTTTTCAAATCGTCAAAAATGCATACAATGGCTACTTTAAAGCATGGTAAATGTTCAGTATTACTGTTTCCTCACTAAAATCATAACTAAAACGAAAATTTGCGAATCTGAAACAACTTTTTTCAATTTTGTCAATTTACTCAAACGAGAAAAGATCCCTTTAATTATTATTTATTGCTGCATGCTACCAAGCATATTAAATTTACACTATTTTTACATAAATGCATTCAAGTCATAATACTTTTTTAATTAGGGTTTTATAAATTAATATGTTTTGATTATCTTTGATGGATGTAAATGATTTCATGTGAATTAATAACAAAACCTTGCATGTATAGGAGACCACAATGTTTGCACCACGTCATCAACTGTCAATTTGTCTTGCTTGACATCTTTTCGAAAGTCATACCACAATCGCTGAAACACACGACTGTGGCAACAAGCTTCGAACGTCTTTAATACATCCACTATAGTTTGAAATGATTTGAACACCAAAATATCGGGCTCATAATCGTCTCCATCACGAACAATTGTTGCAATTTGCGGGTCGCAAATGTCCGCCAACTTGAGTTCTTCAATCCTCTTTTGCAAGATAATCTTAATACCAGAAGTGTCAACTGAAGATAAAACAAACAGAAAGATACAGTTACGTGAGTAAGTTTATGTCATTAACACTAACAGTTACGTGAGCTAGTTTATGTCATTCACACTATGCATTAAAATCTACATTCAAGCTCATTGTGGGTATTTTATTCAAATGGAATATCTTAAATGTTAATGCATTAAAACATCATCCCTTTTACTTCACTAATGTCTTCAAACATTTTGTTTTCGCATGTTTTACCAAATCACATTTTACAAGAAACAAGCTATTTATGCCGATTTTTATTCTTTCTGATGGATACATATTACGGTAAGGTCAAGAAGATTTGCCTTTACAAAATTTGAACCTTACACAAAGCTGTATTTTTAACTCCTAAAACCAGATAATATATGGTTATTTTAGCTGAAATTACATTTTTAATACTAAACGTTTCAGATTGTCGTTGGAAAATTACAAAATGTGGTTGAAGCTTAACAAAATGTTGATACACACAACGCGGCACATTATTTATACGTATTTGTGCCACTTCAATAAAAAAAATCAATCAATATATGAGAAAATTATGTCTGATTCAGGAATTTTGAAGCTGTTTTATTTCCTATTTGGTCTCTAAGCGTGCCCTTTGAGGTAGAGATGAGGGTGTAACACGTCGTCTTATGCCACTTTCTCTACGAATTGTGGCGTAAAGATACATTAAAATACAATTTAAAATTTAAAAACAAATGTAAATATATACGGTTATCACAAGAGATGTATCATAATACGTTAACACAACGAAAGTTCGACTACTTGTGTTAGAAAAAAATGAATATTTATACATGTACATTATAAAGAACATTACACCGTACAATTTAAAAAATAACGTTATTATATTCCTTTACAAGTTCTTTTTTCCACTTGTGAAACTGTAAATTATATAAGAACTCCATTACAACACTGGATCTACCCACCCTCTTGAATGAAAAGAATTTCCAATCATAAACGTAAATTTGAAAGGAAGACTGAAAATCGGAATGTACCGAATAAAGATATGATAACACTCTATGATTAACGCCGACATCAGACGAAGTCAGACACAACGCGATCATTTTATAGGAATACATTACCTTTTGTAATTGTAATGAGAATCCCGAAAATATATATATGATTGACCAGAAGAGTTTTATCCAATGCCAAGATTGAGCTTATCGTAACAGATACATCTGTCGAATCATTTTTATGGTTAGCGTTTGTTTGGCAATACATGTTCAAAGTACGCTAAAAAGTGAATGGTACTTTAAATACTGTAATAATCATATGTTTACTTTAACTTAACTTTTAAATAAGAGAAATAAAAACACAAAGTATTCTGGCCAACAGTATCACATTCGCTTTTGTTTTGTGTACATTTTCTATAGTCGCCTTTCTAAACAATGAATAATTACAGGCATAACTACTATAGCACGTACCTTTGTAAGTTTCGCAGAGATTAACAAATTGTGTCATGATGCGCAAGTGATGTTTGCATGCGTGTACCTCTTGCATTCTCAAACGTATTATTTGCTTCGTAAGACGTATAGTCTCTTTGTCTGAGCAATTTGCGGACAAAAAATCACAAAACGTGTGAACATGTTCACTCACGAATTCTAACACTTCTACAACTATAGACCCGGTTAGAATTGATTGTCTAGTATTATATGCGACAGACCACAATCTCTGTACCTTTCCCACACATTCTTCACTAAACACGCACAGAGCATTTTCAGATTGGTGTTTGTCTATAAAAACAAACAGCATAGAAAGACAGTAATTCTTCAAAACACTGTGATAAAGACCATGCATGATAATTATATACATAAACGTACACTCACTTATGGCAGTAAATGTAATATTCTTAGATTATGTAGTTTTCATGCGTGTTGAATTTATTTAAACAAACAACAGGTAAATCATTTTTGGTTTTCTGTAAATCTCTCAGTTAAAAAAATCTTAGTTATCGTTAGTTGAAGTTGATTGGTATGTAAGTTGTTGTGTGTACAGTCTTTTTCCCGTGAATATTGAATAATACTTTATGATGTAACGCAATGTAATGCATGGATCCCATGTTTTTGTTTTAAACAGGGATGCGCTTGTGTTGTCTCCGAAACGTGTTGGGACAGGTTTTATTTAATGTCAAATGTTACCATCAACTAATCATCCACTTTTGACAACTAAAACAAAACAACAATTCGTGTCCCGTCGTTTATTTGTGAGTGTTTGCTGTTGTTGTGTTAAATTAAAAATGAATGGATAACGGATAAAAATGAAAATGTAACAAAAGGCCGCACCCAACCCAAAACTTGAAACTTAAATGATTTCAATAACAATATGCTTCTGGCCAAATTTGAATTTTGAACATAACGTGTGACCTTTACCTTTGAGGTTACCAGTCTGATGATACAGAAGACACTCAGTCTACGCATGGTGGCCGTTTATGGCACGTTATTTTAAATTTGCATGATGAATGATGAAGTTACTTCAGGATTACCTGTTTTAGGGTTAGGTATGGCATTTGACCTCTACGCATGACCTTGATCTTTAAGTTAGGGGACGAGTGTTTCACGCGACAATCTCTGTCTCCTCATGGTAGTCACTTGTCACACTTAATTTTTTTTTAAGTTGAACCATAAATGACAAAGTTAAATTATGGAATATCTATTTTACGGCCAAATGTTACATTTTGCCTCTAAGACTGACACTGATCTTTCAGGTAGATTGTTAGTTGCGACGGTAAATGCATATATTAAAGTCCACTAGGATATTGCCAAGTTATCGCTGAGAAAGTAATGTTTTAACAGACAAAAGACTCTCCCAAATACGTACAGACGGACAGAAGTTTAGACGGAAAGTGCGACTACTATCTGCCGCCACCTTTAAAGTAAGTTATCTTCTGTATTTACATAAAACAGGCGTCAAGTCTATACCGTCGTAGGATTCTGCTTACAAATATGTTCATGTTTTCGAGATTCAAAAAATATATAAACAAAGTTATATATACTATTTTAATATTTATGTATGCAAATATATATAATTCATGAATATACATACATTATAACATTGCGAAATTTGCATATTCTCATACATTACGACTTACATATGTCGGAAATAAAATGTGCTGCAGACGGCCAAGTAAGAGCCATGTTCAAGATACCACGATCAGCATCATTATCTACGAACACAGACCACTCTTGAATAAATATGTTCGACAAAATAATTCCATAGCGGCCTTTTTCGTCTTCAGAAAGAATTTTGAGATCAATCTTTATTCCCGATTTAACAATCTGAAATATATATTTCATTTTTATTATTAGGTGAAGTAACAGTTAGTAAACCTTAAATAAAATATTAATTAAGTTGGAAAATATTTCCAAATTTCTATAAAGAAAAACGATCCGTTTAACTGTACTAGTTTAAAAAAATAGATTTGTTAACTCTATATTTTAATACTGGCACAGTCTTAAAAGATTGGTATTTCGCGTCGTGCTACGATCGATATTCCGCAGAGTTTTAGTAACTTCATTTGCGTTGTCAATTGATCTCTTTTAAAAACATGACAGTTTATTTCGCGATGGTTTTAAAAACGTCTTCGCTGTTAAACGTTTATTGCTAAGCAATTACGAGGCCACATAATTTAAATGAAGTCATTTCAATGTAAATGCATCCGTCAGATCTGAGCCAGATGCAAAGTGCCAACAACATTTAAATATGTTCCCCTGTAAATTAGGACGAAATTTAACTATATATCAACTGAAGGGGAATTTCAAAGTCGAGCCTTTTTTCAACTGTAAAGTCTTGATTTATTTATTTTTCCACAACTAGTAATGTTTGATCAACGCAACATTTCATCAAGACAATTTTTAAAAGCTCGTACCTGAAAAGCAACCTCTTTTAAGCAATTCTGAAAATGTACATTGTACTTTTCTAAGTCGGAGCAGTATATCTTCAGTGCCGCTTGTCCTGCTACACTGCTGTTTTCACACTGAAAATTAAATATACATGTATATATTAAAACCCAGCGATTAAACATTCAGACATGTATACAGTGTTTATGCCTTAAAATGTTTTGTTTGAAAATATACATTCATATTTATTCTAAAATACCTTTTTTGTAAAATCTTCTTTGAACTCTTTGGTCAATTTTTTATTCCAAATCTGTTCTATTTCAGTCGGTAATAACATGTCAGAAAATGCCGAATTCCATTTCTGCAATTAAAAAGATTTTGCCATAAAAGTAAGCCAAAACGATTATAATGTGTTCATTTAATATGAATAAATCAACATATTAAAGGCAGCTTGTTAAAGAAATGACCATGTCAAATATCATAAACAATTGATGAATGCGTCACCTTATTTATAAATGAATAAGACATGGCCATGTCAATCGCAATAAACATTTGAGGTACGCATCACCTTTGTTATATATTGTTGCCAGCATGGTATTGCATTCAATCCTAACTTTAAATAGCTTATTTGTCCAGTCGCAATATAAGTGCCTGTGTTATTTTATGCTTTGAATGTTGTTTGCCTTGTGATTTTAAGTCATTTGACTGAAGTGTGCAACGATGTGATATATATATATAAATATATAAAGGAGTTGTCATATCATACCATATTTTATTGAACGAGTTCAGGAATTTTGTTCGTAAGCGAGCCTTTGGCGAGCTTACTAACGAATTTCCTGGACGAGTTTAATAAAATATGGTATGATATGGCAACGACTGTAAAATCTTTTTTATCGCATGCTTTTCAATGAGCAAATTAAAAACATATTAACGCAAACATAATGATAAATCCCGAATGCTGTTTCCATTTCGTGACGTCATTTGACGTTGCAACGTCATTTCAGCAAAATAACAAAATGCGATTGGTCAATAAACGAAAACTAAGCCAATGGAAACGCTTAAAAAGAATATTACAGATTTGTACGATAAATATATATGAAATGGTTATATTCACGGGAAACAGGGTATGGCATGTGATAAAAATATATATAGTAGCATAATATAACCACATCTTTGCACACTAAGATTTCATTAACAAAGTAAGGATCTAATTACCAATATCTGTATTTGACAAATGCAAAGTGCAAATGAAGTATATGACTGGAATTTCGACCGACGGATACCGAAATCCCCATACTCAGCTTTTGTCTCAAACTCTACACAAATCGGGAAAAGTCCCAAAATGGTAAAATGTACACATCCTGTGTGATAATTATGTTTTTAAAGTTTCATTACATTTTATTTTTTTACTCAACTTAAACGACATAAATACCCAGATTCGAAGTTTTCATATTGGTTAATATTTTTAAAAGGTTTTGGCTCTTCAGCAGAAACACTTTTACGCGTGATACAAACGTGTTACTTTCGTTGCTAAATATGGTAAATCAAAAATAATGGCATCGAAAACTTAACGAAATAATACAATTGTGTGCAATTTAATTACATTGTTTATTCGACGGTTTATCAGACAGACGAGCGAACGGAAAGGCAAGGTCGGAGAGAATTGCCTCGACTAAGTATTTGTCACAGGTCATAAAGTATTTGTCACAGGTCATAAAGAAATACTTTCTTACTAGGATACAGTTTATCACGAAAGTGTTTCACTGTGATTACAGTATGTACACAATAATTGTTATTTAATAAACGTGCATGTGCGTTTGAGCTTTTTTGTTCGTGCACATTGTGCGCGTGCGTGCGTATGTATTCTTGTTTGTGTTATGTGTTTGAGTTCATGCGTGCCTCAAATAGTGCGTGTTTGCATTCGCGCGTGTTATGTGTTTCTAATTGCTTTATGTTACATATATACAGCTACAGTCAATCTTGTGCTTGCGACCACTTGAATTAAGCGACTTTTGTCTTATGCGACCACTTTAAATCCCGTCCGAGCGTTTTACCTATATTTTCATATTGTATTAAGCGACTTTTGTCTTACGCGACCAGCGACCGCTGATTTTAGTGTATTTTGATCCCCGAGTCTTGAATTAAGCGACCGCTTTAAAGTAAAAGTGGTAAATCTGTTGACCGTTCAGGGACAAATCAGTGTTGATTGTTTATCTAAGCCGATAACATGAACGATGACACCTTTGTTGTGATTTCACACCAGCCATTTTCCTTTGTCTCGATGACCGGTTCTGACCGGTGTTAATGCTGACTGAGTATCAATATTTGGTGTCGAATAATACAGTGAGGTATTGCCAACAGTCTACGGGTTAAAGAGTGTTTTATCTGGGATGTTAAGTGACAAATTTGATCGCCGATTTTATTGCAGAAACAATGCGCCGACGCGACAAACATTTTCACAGTGTTCTCGAGAGGTGTAAAAAAATAAACTATTAATCGGTAACATGTAGCGAAATCTGTTCTGTAATTGTTATTATACTAATTAGTTTGTGTTTGCAAATTTTCCAATCAAGCGTGTTTATTTAGTTTTCAATCAAGGTGTTTATTTATTTCCCTATGTACCATAATCGAGTCAGATATATATAAGATTACATGCAGAAATTAAAATGTCAAAACGGAAAGTATTAACGTAAAATGAGAAAATTCGGGTATTGGAAGTGTCGAAGAGTAAAAGTGCACGTAAATTTAATCGCGAATGAGTTTGGAGTCGGAAAAACCCATTCTCCGTGCAAACCATTTACATTGTATTTAGAATTAGAGAGAACAAATACAACATGTTTTAAGTAAAAAATTGTTTTATTCATTTTATTTATATTTAGATTCATTTGATTACAAAAGCAGATATCGCTGTGTCAAAAAGAGATAATCCGATTTCTGGATTTAAAATCAAAGGTCCGCATTCATCACAAATGGCCTTATTAAGAGACCACTTTTGGTTACTCCCTTTAGTGGTCTCTAAATACAAGATTGACTGTATATAACGATGTGTTGTAGAAATAATTGATTGTCGTTTACCTCGAAAAAGATGTTTAGTTCATTGCCTTTGAAGTTTTGGTCGCAGCACCATTTCACACACTTTTCTGAGACCGCTTTAAGTTCGTCTATGTGTTCATGTGTCTCCGAGTTTTGAGTTCCTTGCGTAAAGTCGTAGATCGCGATGCAGTGTAGAACCATGTGAAAACTGAGTAATTGGGTTCGCCATTTCATATTGTTTAGCATTACTATTTCAACAAGCTGAACGGATATTACGTACGCCATCTTCAAACACGACAATGACCTTAAATACAATTGATACACGTATAACGAATATACCATATATGTGCGTATAAACGTAAAAAATATATGTCAAATGTCGTTTTTAGTGGGACCATCGAATATGTTACGAATATTAAGCACATATGAACATCTGTAAAAATCAAAATCTTTTTTTGCATGGAGAACAGGATTATATTCTTGTGAAACTTTGTGGAAGAAATTGCTAAAACTGAAATTGAACAAACGTATATCTGCTATTGCGAACTCAGATATTTTTATTTCAAGCTATTTGTCATTTCTTTGGTGATCTATGCGAAACAGCTTTTTCAATAAATCATTTCCACCACGAGCGTTCAATCATTAGAAAACATATGCGTGCTTATGACATTTTAACGAAGCATGACTTTAAACAAATCAATGGCGATATTTCGAGAAGACCACTATGGCAGATATTATTCGATAACGTCGCTAGTTATGATTTATGTTTTAACTAATTTTTATTATACATAATAGCAAAGATAAATGCTCTTTTTTAGACCACAAACCGATATTGTGAATAAACAAATACAAACTATATTTGTATTTATATGGATAACCTAGTGTGTTTTATGTTTGAAACAAATGTGTGTAAAAATGATAAATCTAAATTTAGAAAGAGTGGGTGTTTAAATCCGAGTGTAAATTTTCATATATTAAAATGTGCAAGTATCATACCTGGTCTCCACGGTGGTGTTTTGTGCACGCTTCAGTATCAACTCTATGGCATCACAAACAACCTGTAATAAAAAGGCACGCAATAAAACTTAACAACACCATATTAATGGTGGTTTTCAGAAAACCATGTGAACATGCCTCAAATCACAAATGAGATAAGCACATTTCTTTTATTTATAATGTAACAACAATTAATGCCAGTGCCGTTCAGGAACAAAATTACACAATATTTCACATTACATCGACTAGTAAGTTTGACAGCAGACATGTGTGAGCGTGCGACATATATATGTGAATATTCATACCAATTGCTAGCACGTTCACACACAAAGCAGCAAAGCTGCTGGTCTTGGAACTAATTAAAAGTGTGTTTGACATGAAAGTCAACATTAACCATGTGAACAGAGGCATGACTTATACAAACCGTGTATAAAATTTACCCTATCGATATAGATCCCAATATTAAATTTTTTTGTTATTGTGGTATCAAATGAGTTCAAAGAGTTGCGCCGAACATATGTATGCAATATTTCACGATTTATGCATTGCAAATTTAAAACCAGAGGCACGATTTGAAGTAACTATGTAAATACCCACTATCCCAGTCTTAAAACTATGTGTTTACACCACTGTAAAAAGCTATCTTGCTTTTAAAGACTATAAAAATGTGACCATAGGCGTGTAGCAGATTCTTTCCCCAGGGAAATGTTCTGAAAACAATTTGAAGATGATTTCTATCTACTGTAATTCATAACTAAATATCAGTATTGGATTATGGTTTCAGATCAGAAGATCAGAACATAATATCTTCTTTATTCATTTTGCTATTTATAGAAGAAATGTAACCGATGGGACGTGGCCAGTTTTGACCCATGTTTCGTGGTTTGAACAAACTTTACTGTAATTTACCTCGCTATGATTCTGCAAACTTTCTATGAAAGCGTTTGCGGTTCCAGACAACAATGTTTTATTTACTTGTTTATATACAACTTAACAATATAACATTCGATCCACAGAGCGAAGCAAATGTCGACCAGGAACATAGTATGAACTTTATCAAACATAGCTGAAGGATGTTCTATTCACTAAATATGAAAACACTCAACCTCGTTAAAGGTTTTTTAATTTAAATGCCCAAAACCTCTTTTTAATCTACGTAAGATAATAAAATCAACAAACCGGAACGATTCGAGCAATATTTATAGGCGACCACGCAGGGAACAGTATTTGACCTTTTTTTACATAATTTACTTATCATTATATGGACGAAAATATATAATAGTTTTCGGAACCACGGACACATGATTGAATGGAAGACTGATATCACGGTATCCCAATAGACCAACGCTTTGTGATAAATGTGAGCCCAAAAAAGTAATGTTGCCAAATGCGAGTACAAGCTCTTTAAAATAGCTCGAACATATTTCTACTGGCAACGTATGTAGGTGTGTCTCAGGTATGTATCACTTCAATATACAGAACAGAAGCAGTTAAATCCCCAAACAAATATATCTAGATTAAAGAAGCTTTTTTATAAATTATATCATAAACTCTCGAGTATTACTTTTAAAGAGAAGAAATAAACAGCAAATTATTTGCCGATGTATAGTCAAATCGAGTGCATTAAACATACCTGGTGTTTGAATGGTATATTATGTGATTTGGTCCAGTAACATAAAGCGGCACAAGCAACTTCCAAAGGTACCCATTCGTTTGCTAACACCGCCAAATCTGTATAGCTCAGTGATGCAACGATACAACGCGGCAAGTAATAGTTCAACTCGAAAAGGGGCTGAAGTCGGTCTATAACCGTATCTAGTGGACTAAATGAAAAATAAAGTATTACAAGTGTTCGTGTAATTTAATTTTATATATTGATATTTTAATATCATTTTTGTAACGGGAAACTGTCAACTTAGCACTTACATGCGCCATTCCGCTTTCGATTTAAATGCCTCGACAATGTTTGAAACCTCGGCGATACCCCACCATTTTGGTATTTCATCATCGTGTCCAAGGTCCATTTTGGGTTTCTCAAAAGGTGAGCACAATCCACACGCAAGATGAAGTAATGGTAGACAGTACATCCATGAGGGATCCTTGTGTGAACTATTCATGTTTATGAGACAAACTAAGGCTGCCTTTAGATCCCTGAAAGACATGTGTAAACACTTACATCGTTGTAATTGCACAACCTTACACACGTTCGTATTGTTTGTTAAACTGCTCTATTGAAACCAATTGGGTGCCGAATAAAACTATCTCGTATCTACCAATCTATAAACAAACCGGCACCATCTTGGACATTCTACTGCAGTTTTAATTTTATTTTTATCTTTGAATGGGAAACAATTTAAAATATATCGCTAGATTTTATTTAAAAGACACGGTGTGTTTAGTAAGAGGAAAACGTACACTATTAATTATTAATAAACCATGACGTTTCTTTACAATTGTAAGAAACTTTTACATGAACCAAACCTCCCGATATGCAAGGATTTAATGTGTTCACGTACTGAGTGTCCACATAGGTCAATTTGTATTGACTACTTGATTGGAGACCATTTCAAAGTATCTAATATTTATGAAAACGACCCCAATATTGAATTCCAAATTAAGATTTAATATATATGATTTATGTTTGTAATGGCTAAATTGTGTTTCGAGTTATTAGGCGGAATCCGTTGTTGTTGTTGTTTTTTGAGAAACCGAGACTTTGACCTTAACCTTTGGCATCCACATGCAACCCTAGCGATGTTAGTGTACTAGTTATCAATATATTTTCATTTCAATAGCTTAAATGTTTATTGACCAGAAACAATTGTTCTATATGTATTAAAGGAACCGCTATATGTGCACCCACTACCTCAAATGGAATCCCAAGTTAAGACTGGATAAAAGGTATACACGTATGCATATGAATAGCAATTACTAAATTTTCTTTTGGAAAAAATATAATATCTTGCTGTTCTAAAGTGACAGTGAACTTGACCTTGATTCGGACTTTACAATCCGAAGGGTTTGGGATCGATACAAGGTTTCTACATATAAAGTTTAATAAATATATGAAACTTGGAACCTATCAACTTGTAAATTTTGATATAAGTAATGACCCTTTTTTTTGACAAGTTGAAGGCTATGTACCAAACTTGGCCTATTTTGGTCATTTAAATACGGGTATCACATGTTTTAAGTTTTAATGAAATCCATCAAGCAAGTTCTTGCTCGATTCAATTGTTTTCTTAGTCCGAAATAATTGTTCGGATTAAAAAGCATATCATATTGTTTGTAACCAAGAATATTGAATAATCAAATTATAATTTGCAAGTATATTACTTACGCCTTATTGAAGAGGTCAAACACTCTAACCAATTGATCGCATCTATTGGCAGCATCTAACGTTGGAACTAACGATGCACACAACTGTTGCCATGCTTTCTCCGATAAAGCTATTTGAATGACCTCACACGCTCTTGCAATAACTAGTAATTGAATTATTCTTGTAGTCGCGTCTTGTTTAGAATGTACTATTCGCTCAACCAACTCTGATAAATGGTGTCCTGCGATCTAAAATTATGCACAATACGAGTATACACAGTTGTAAAATTAGAATGGGCGATTGAGCACATTTTAAAAGTATGCTGCTAAAGCATTGTCTGAATTTGCAGAATGTACAACTTGAACACATACTGTTTTTTCAACAAGTACAAATGAACATCAAAAGCGTTAATTAGACACTTCAATCTGATTCTACAGCTTCCTTTGGCTAGGATCCGCCATTTAATGTTTTATCAGTCGCCTAAATAAATTTTAAGATAACGAATATCTTCCTGTTATGAACGTTAAGCATGTAGTTTGTACTATTAAACAATAATGCGCTCGCGCTTCGTACTATTACCACTATTTTTGTGTGTTGATCCCGCACAACTTTTTTCCAATAATGAAATACTATATTTTTGTCTTAACTTAAAGTATTTGTTATTGAATGCAATTTGATACGTTTCTCCACGCCATTAGGACAACGAGTTAAAGTCATTTCGCACCAAACGAACCTTAATATATCATCGTGCACCACTAACATATTGATGTATACTGCACATGCTGTCCAAAACATAAGTTCAGAAGTATGATCATATCAGAATACAAACTCAAGACACCTCAATAGGAAGTTTACTCATTGTCAAATCGTTATCAAAAGTGTGAATGCATACACCGGTAAACATTGTGTATTCAGTAAGATACATTGTCTTGCTAAATATTGCTAAATACCTCATTCTTCAACAGTTCTTCACTTATATAGACTCTTAAGTCTGAGTAATAGACTTTTCGAAGTCCATTCATGATCATTTGTAAATGTTCTACTGACTCTTTTAACTTGAATCTATCAAAATGACCGGTTAGCGGTTGTTGAAAGATTTCGGGGATAAACCATATGAAGTAGTCCTGCGCTGTTGATTTGAATTCTTTGCTTTCGACGAACACTCCCTTCACTGATGAAAGGATCCTTTTACTTAAAGCTTTGCTTGGGTGGATAATGCCGTCATGTTGCTGCCATACGTCTGAAAATATTGCGCGTTCAAATAATTATATTTATAAATACAAAAACGTACTAAATTTGTAAAACGATAGCTTTTAATATTAACTAACGATTTTAACCACAAATATATTACTTACTTCGTGTGCCTGATATTTTTTTATCCACATACAATTTTCTGTTTAATTCGGTCTGACTGCTGCGATTTTCGTAATTTTCCCAGACGACATTATTTTTAATTGGGATTTGCGTTGGTACAAAACAATATTTGTAATACATATCTCCACGTTGGAGAAGACTACGGAGTATAACTGTTTCAAATTGGTATTCACAGAAGTGTTCATCATCTCTGGAATTATAGAGGCAAATATGTATCTGTTAATCATGTTCAGGTTGAAACATACCGTGATTCACCATATTGATAGTAGTTGCTCCTGTTTGACTAGTCGGACTAGCTGAAGCATACATTTATTCATACTCTCTCACTTAACCAATTAACAGACAAAGAAATGGCAGTGTCATTCGGATCCGTATATCATCACTTAAATATACTAAATAAAGTCAACCTCCGACATAATCCTCCCGATACAGGCAAAATAATCCAAATACATGTTGATTATTCCCTGAAATTGAAATTTAAGGTCGTATCATTTAAAACGCCTAACATGGCACATTAAACACAGATTGATCAACATGTTTTCTCAACAAGGTGAGGGCAGCTATTTAAAATAACCTTTTAACAAATTAAGTTACATTTTGAAAATATTTTATCATGTCCACAGTTTGGTTCTTTACATTAAACTATAACTTTGACCTTCGATGTAGAGACATGTGCCGTGTGGGTAAAACGGCGTAACCAAAATGGTTGGCATGTGTGGGGCGTTACTTTCATTTTGTTTGATAAGATTACATTCTACAAAAACTGAAAGACACTATTATTAAAATATTGCCCTTAATATGATAACTTTACAATTTATCTAAGGATAAAAAGCTTGCATGTGATACGCTGGATCCTCGTGCGAACATTTTTTAAATTTATTGTTGAACTGAGAACCTGTTGAATTGTGAAGAACTGTCTGAATAAGCAACATCGTACACAAACGATGAACTAGGAATCAACGTGTATGCTATGGACCTTTTAGCAATAAAATGAGTCCTACGAGCGACACTACGTCTCCACATTGAGAACGTGCGTAGTATTTAATGGTAAAACTACACGACGAATTTACAGTCCGAACAAGCTATATTATACCACACTTTGAGTTATGATCACGATGTGTTGAATTTGTCTTTGAACAACCGTGTTTCTTACTCGTCTCCACACGATTGAAATGTGTGTTATTATATTTAATTTGCAAAAGGGTTGATACAGCAAACGTTTCTATCATAAATAAAGTGTTTATATATCAATAAAAAAAACAATTGTAGATGAAATAAAAGGTAAGAGTGAAAATCGATCGTAAAATCAAATATGAGTTATATATAATTTATTATTTAACACAAAATCGTTTTGTTTGGAAGTATTCATTATTTGTAAGGGCTTTAACAAAATGACGTAAACAGGTTATCAATTTACATAATAAACACAATTAAAGAATGAACCATGAATGTCTATAGGTCGACCAAACTAATTATGCCTTCCTTAAAATGTCCACTGTAAATTAGAATTGACAGAGCCTAGTTTTGTGTGCATATATTATGTCGTCCAAGTAGTACAATTATAGCGTACCGTTATCAGAGTGTAGGATCACGTGACCTTGTGGGGTTCCCCCTTTTAACTTTATTCAATGTCAACACGACAGTAAGTGGTGCGTAATTAATTTCAAATACTTTTTTAAAACATTTTTTTGAGAATTTCAACTAGTGCATAAAATACAGATGTTTATGCTGCTTACGGCAATGTGAAATACATAAGATTAACTTTATTTAATAATGCAGTGTTCTTGTTCAAAATTCGATTTATACTACATGGTTATGCTTCACGCAACGTGAAATTTTGTCCCCGATTTCAGACGTATTCTATGATACATTCTTATACGTTTAGACATCGACAGAGACTGTAAGAAAAAAGGTTTTTTATTCACTAAAGATTTTGCAAATGTATTTCAACAACTTGAGCTATTTGAAAAAAAAACAAAAACAGTTCTTAACGGTGTGATTACATTTTGTCAAGCCCGTGTTTAAACCCTTGAAAACCCCGTTGATTCTGCACCCTGGTTATGTTGGTGCAACAATAACATTTTGAGGTAATTTTTTTCAAATTTACAACGACACGGGCTTAAACGACAGATTCCAATAAGAACGAATTACCTAGCAAAACACGAACGGGGTACGGGATTAAGTTTTTGATATTGAACTGTATCGTTGTACTAAACCAGGAAAACAGCCATGTTCTCATTCTTTATTGATGCATATTTATGTATTGATTGTTAAGAAACTGAATAAAGAATATGTGGTTTATTAAATAATGTAATAAGCAATATGTGTTTATCACGTCTTCCGGAATCTACAATGTGATTGGAAATTGTTTTAAGCATACTAATAAATATAGATTTGCGATCCGCATGGTGCTGAAATCAAAAACAATTGCTTATGACGATACTCTGGATTGAATCGAGGACAAAGGTAAGCTTTTAAATGCATTTCTTTCTAATCATTTTTAAAAACATGCCATATTAATATTAGCCGACCGTACTACTTCAACAAGTACATAATTTACGGAAATTAGTTAGTGTAACTTCATTGCAAAAAGGTTTGTCAGCAACACTACCGCTTATTTTTACAATGTCAATCTTATTCGCCATTTTTTCATTATAGATACTACTCCTTTAAAACCTCTTCGAGGAAAGGGCAACATTTTAGTGATGTCCATTCTTTGATTGGATCTGTTTTCAATGTTCCCTGAAAGTTCACGACATGACATACCTTACTTTAAACGTTTTATTCGATATGCTACTCCAGCCCCCTAAATCCGGATTTCTAAATCGTATGAATAGTGTTTTCTCGGGGTTCATCATTGCGTCAGCATGGACTAGAGCGTGAAAAACGACTTTGATTTTTGATGTAATTGCTTCTGGAGACGATGCGTGGGTCGTTGTTGGGTTCTTGGAATCGGTTTTGCTTGCATCAGAAGTAACAGTTGATGGTTCGATATTCTGAATAGCGCTTGCACTAATGTTTAAAAATAATTTCAATATCAACCAAATCAAAATATGCACGTTATATGGTCTAGAATTACTATTTTGTCGTGATTAACGTACACATGATTCACAATAAGTCACTTATAGAAATGATGAATGCAACAAAAAAATACTTGGGAAACTATAATACACGTTGTAAAATGTATATAAACGTCTACATTGATTAAAGTCGAGTTACGAATTCAAACATTATTTTATGTGGGATAGTCAGACAGGCATGTGCAAATGATACTGTATCAAGAGAATGAATAGGATATGTGTTGGATTCGATCATTTGTTATGATCACGAGTGAAATAAAATCGATATTCCATCGAATCCAACAAATTTTCGTTTTATTTTATGCTTTTTTCACCGTTTATTTACATTGTAAAAGAGTTTAATTGGATAATATCGCTGGATTTATGACGTCATTTCGTCGAAAAAATGACGTCATTTCACAGTAAAACAGTTTAAAATATCGATATTTTTCAATGTTATTTTCACTGTAAAAAACAATGAAATATCAGTTTTATTTCACTGATATTTCTCTATAAACCACATTTAAGCATCAAATAAATCAATAAATTCGAAGTCGTTTTATAAATTAAGACGTAATAAAAAATAATAATGAACTGGATTATAAAGTACTATAAAATCACGACAGGAAGCATTAAAAAAAAATTACCGTGTTCTATCTCAAAACTTTTCTTTTAATGGATTGAATGGAAAACTAACACAAAACGTAATCTTACTTTGTGTTTTGCTCTGTGTCTTCCTTCTGGCTTAATATCTGAAATAATGGTAAATCGATCAATATTAGACATTTAAGTAAAGCGAATGTTTGTTCTCTTCCGATGATTTATCTATAAAGACCTTGCCATCGTTTGTTATCGTCGTAAAATGTTGCATATTTCACTTGATCATGTTTTCTTTGCTGATTATCAGTATCAATCATTTTTAATGTGTATTGTTGTTTTTTATTAGATATGTAACTTGTACTTCGCATGTTCACTACAAAACTTGTATAAGGATCTGGTAATAAATCCCGTTTTTGTTTAGAATTATAGTAGAAAACGATACATTTAAAATATAAAATAATCATTGATTTTATTACAAGACGCAGACAATGTTTAAAACAATATGGTAGCCTTTGAAGGACACACGACAGATGATCTTGCTCCTCTATGTTAGTTCTTTAGGAGGAAATTGTTTTACCTGTTCTAGTAGGGTTTGTTGATTGCGATCTTTGGCATCGGCATTGTCAGTATATTCAGATCTGTGAGCATCTAGCCTTGGAGAACCGTTCGTGGATGAACTGTCTGCTAGTAAGAAAACATGCGTTAATTTACTCGAAATATTTCACAGTTCAAAATCTGGCGGCCGTGCTGAACATTGCGAATCTTCTACAAGTTTATATAACACTTTCTATATAGTGAAATCGTTCTCATGATATTTAATAGTATATTTACTACTTTTTAGTTTAGTTTAGTAGTAAATATGTTCATATGAACAGCAAAAAGACTACGAGAAAGAGATGGAAGTCAAGTAAATAACAGAAATCTATATTTACCTCCGTTGGTCGTATCTTCTCCGCATTTATCGTCGAACACACTCGTTTGTGTCCCACATGCCTTACAGACATGATTTTCAACATTTAAAACAGCTCCGCATATGGTCCCATTTTTCAGTTTGACAGAGCATTTTGCATTGCGTATGTTTTTACCCACGTCAGTAAGGGGCATTGTCTGTGTGCCGCATTTCGGGCAATTTGGTTCTTCACTTTCAACCCCACAACCCGGATTGGTACACTTCATTGTATTTAATTACATCATCTACTGATAAACATACAATACATATAATTACATGCATATGATTTAATATTGCCGAAAAATAAAACACACACACACACACTCACACACGTTATATCACGCGCGCACTAGACGTAATTATGTCAAAACACAAGGCTGAGCTTTGGCCTAACACAGACGTTAGATACAACGGTAGGTTATCAGTATTTAGTTATTAAATTAATAATTAAATAATATAGTATGTAATTTGAAGAGAGTACATGTCTTTATAATAATTGTAGTAGGAAATCGATATTAAAACAATCGTACACCGAAAAAATGTCAATGTAGAATTGCGCCGGTGAGTCATCGACAAATGGTAAAAGCTTTATTTAAGCAGGGAAAGTCTGTATAAGGTATAAAACATCGTCCACCTTTGTACACATGTAAACAGGATAGAACATGTTATTCGTATACATTTTTGAAGTGGTACAGATTATGCATTACGTCCTAATACTTGAGAGTTAAAAAATGTCGCACTTGTAAAATGTATCCAATCATATTGATACAAAGTATAACTTTCAATATACAAAATAGATTGGTAACCTTATATTGGAGTTGACAACGATCTCGGAATTATAAAATATATGAACGAACGTGTAAAATAAAATTCGATCACGATTTCGTTATTTGTTTTAAAAAAAACAACTTAATGTCTTAAAGAAAATGCCACATGAACAAACATTCCCATACTTGTATGCCAAAATTGGAATTAATCATTAAAACTAATTAATTAAATTAAGTCGCCATCGCCACGACTAAAGCCGGCGGGTGAAAGAGACTGTATGAATACTCTGATTATATTATAATGATTAAATAACTTCTTACTTATAAAAGAGAATAGCTTCATACGTCTCAAACGTTTAAAACAAGATATACGTGCATTAAATGTTGATTAAGTGTGATCACTTATTTTTCATACCTCCACGTTGATATCGAGACGATTAAAAGGAGCTTGATATAATGTTTTGTATCACGTTTAAAGTGAGACTGCACGATTTTTATATGTGTTAAATTGTGATATATTGATAAAAAAAATATGTTACAATCACACAAAATATGCAAGAAATATTATACATTGAAGACGAATTTCATAACATGCAGCAAAGACATATTAGCGCCCCGAGCCGATTGTGACGAAGATATTTTGTACATTGTTTCTTGAATAACCGAAGCATTCGTCTTTTTATTAGGATCGGAGTAAGTGATCATGTGTCGTATGAATAGATATCGTTGCAGGAAATTAAAATGATCCGTAAAACTAAATTTAGATTCACATCGTACATGCATGATTTACATGCTGGCGAATTCGACTGTACAGACATTTTCGATTTCAGAATTAAATATCTGGCTTATTTCGCATTTTTCGACACATGTTCTTCTTAACTTCTTTAATTTATATTTAAATATATGTATAATAAGTTTTTTACACATTTTATATAAATTCATAAATATTTAACAAAATCGTGCAGTCTTACTTTAATTGCGTGTATATTAGTTAAATTTACGAGACATGTTACTCGGAATAAACGACAAATTAATGATATATATCAATCAGATTCAACAAAACAAACAATTAGAAACCAAGTTGTAATATCTATATTAGACCTTGACATTATTACATTAACCTTTGATAGCGCAGCACCAACTTGCTTTCATTAGACATCCTTTTAAAGGTATGTTAAATTCCAAATTAAATAACTGTAGGTAAAATAGAAATTCGGACGGACTTGCTAGGAGCAAATATATCCCCTCCCCAATACTTGGTATAACCATTCGTATCTTTGTTACTTGTGAATTTTCAATTCTAATTGTTGTGTTGTTATTTGAAAGATTTCAACACATGCGTACATGTATGTATCTTTTACTAATAGCGCTTACGTCGTTGAACACTCGCCAAATTAAGCTATGATTGTAAATACATGTATATGATATATTCGCTATATGCTTGACACTGATATAAACGAATTTGTAAAAAATAATTATATTAAACCAAGTAATTGCTAAATTATATTTAATTAAAACTCCATGAAAGGATTCGAAGTCACGACGATGACAAAGACAAACAACAATAGTTTACGTAACATACTCACGTAAACACGTAAACATGCAAAGGGTCGGAAACAATTTCCCATATTTTTTAATGATTTTTTAAGTATTATTGTGTTTTATTTTAAGTAAGTAGCGATGTTATGACATATTCACAAACAGTGATGAAGATACAAAGCATTAATCGAGCGATAAATTGATTGATACAAAGTGATAAACAAGTTTTAGTTAAAGGAAATATTTTGCACTGCTGCAAACACGGCGTAATACTAACTCCAAAATACTTAGGTTCTTTAAGGGTGACCATAAGATCTGACATGCATATGCATCTGTGAATTTCGATTAAAATTGAATGTAAACAATTTTAAATACTATCAATACGGTGATCGGAATATAGAAAAGTATTTATCATTTATATGTTTTATATATTATATTTGAATGTGAGATAAAAATAGATAAACTCTCACCAAGGATCGGGAGTATTTACTTTAAGCGGCATTTCTCCTCAAAATGTTCCGCAAATGTCTTACGTGCTAAATTGTAATATCTGTCAGTGACATAAATAATAAGTTCGACTCATTCGTATTATCAGACAGTGGTACATTTACTGTTTTATCTCTTGACAAATGTGTTAGCAACTTAAATTTGCACGAGTTGTTTAATAAACGACCAAACAAATAGATAAATCTTATGACTAGATATTTGGTCGATATGAATATAATTAAGCTGAAAATGATAATCCTGTCAACGCGTTGCATTGTCAATTTTATATCTTACAAGAACAAGTTAGTGACACGAATCTTAATATAAACTTCCGGTACAAAAGCCCAATACACACTCAAAATCCAAAATATTTCGTAAAATATTTTGTAAAATGATGTTAACCCATAAAAAATCAACGTTCCTAATAGCAAATGCCAAAATTTCAACGCTAGATGATGTATGTTAACATAGATTTAACGAGATACAAAATGCTCGTTTTCATTTTTTATTTCAATTTTCGGGCATCGTCGCCGGAAATTCAAATGGAATATATTGTCACACAAAAAGTAAAAAACGAGCACTTTGTATCTCGTCAAATCAATGTTATCAGACCACATCTAGCGTTAAAATTGTGGGTATTGATATAAGGAATACTGATTTTGTGTGTGCTAACTTTATTTTACGAAATATTTTATCGCTGATTTAGAGTGTTAATGGGGCTTTCAATAATTAACGGATTCGATATAGTTTTTTTGCATATCATTATGTTTATGAACTTAAAGTGAAAACAACATCGTGAAAAATGAGAATAACTGTAAGAATAAAATATTTCGTTACATATATAGATCATCGGCAGTAATTAACAATAATAACATGTAGCCGCTAGTATTGGCTGAAAAAGTAAAAGCATCTGTATTCTCAATATCATATATTATTCTATTAAAAGTTTGACTTTCAAGTTTTGCAACCATTGTTAAATCTATTTTCTTAACATGCTTGATGTATGCACAAATGCTGACTACCGGTACTGGCCGACAAACAAACGGACAAAGAAAGGTCCTTACTTATTATAATGGGTGTTGTTATTTTTGTCAACAAACGTGGTCATACAGTTTTATCAAATTATTCTGCAACTGCATGGTTTCAAAGTTTAGGTTTGATACATTTAAATACGGGGTAGTTATAGGTTGGTTTCCGAAAATAATGTTCCTATGAGAGATTGTTGTACACAGAAATTACTCATTTCAAAAAACCTATATGAAATACTAGGTGTCATGTAAATACTTGAAGCAATATCTGGAGCTTATTTTCACTATCCATAAACATATTCGGTGCATTAGTATACAATAATGAATAAATAATAGATACTACATTACAAGGGAGACGAGTTAACTCTGGGTTGATCTAATAAAATGTTCGTTATGATACCAGAGTAGAGTCAGCACTATACAAAAGTCAATGAAGTTCTCTATGTGTATCACATTTTAATCTTTGTAAATGTAAAATGAAAACATAAATAACCATTGTGTTTTCGAAGGATCAGGATATCATGTTATGCATAGTCAAAGCTTACTCTAAATGATTCTTATTTCACATTTGACAAGTCTCACACAATTTGAAATGTAATAACATGAATGCCTTTTTGAACTTTTTTACAAAATAAATTCGTTTTATAGACGTAACATAAGTGTGCATATTATCTTCTGTGTAATCCGTGGCCCGAACGTGCTCACCTGAGTAAGAGCGAGACCACGTAGCTTTAAGATTAATTTTTAATGTATTTTAGTTATTTTATAAATCTTTTTGTAAAAGTCTTCATAAATTATGTGATTCCGATTAACTTTTACGATCATTTTCGGAGGACTAAACGCGTATTGACGATAATGATGACAACAATCAGCAGTGTTTCGGTTTTTACATAGTTGACAACTTTTTATGTTCATTCATTAAGTAGAACATGTAATTTGTTGACCTACTTTAAACTGAAGACTTAATTGCTTGTTTACATCGTATATATACAACTCATATCCCTGTTTATTATTCATTATAAGGATAGGCCGCGTTTAACATATCTGAATTTTAAGTGACTTTAGAGTCATGTGTTGCTCACTGGAAAGTGAAATATGCTGAAATCTAGAGCACATGCATAATATATGTTTTGGTTATGTTTGACTGCTTTCAAATTAACCTATCACACACACACATAAAATGGCGCAAATAGTATGGGCAATACTTTAATTTCAAATCTGCATAATACTCATTCGCATACTGATATTTATTTTAATCGTCGAAAAGTTCACCTTTCAAGCTTTCATTGGTACACAATCTAGCTCAAAACTGATAACGCCAAACAAAACAAATACATCGTTGGCCGGGGTGGTGAGATATATATTTATGTATTGCCCAAGGTCGGGGGAGAGATAACAGTCTAGGTCGAACTCGATTATGGGAACAAGGGAAAACATAAAACTATGTTTGAATGGAAACTGGGCATTTATTATAAATGCCATAAACTGACAAATACATGATTACGTAATACATAATCAAAGCAAACATATTATAAATGTTTTCCCTAATGTACATAACTGGGAGGCAAAAAACCGCCGACCCAAAGACTAGAATCATACATGTATTCAATCAAAATTGGCAACTTTGAAGACTAGAATGGCATAATTACAAATCAAATAAAACAATAGAACTAAAAAGGCTATAATGTAAAGCAAAGTAAAGCATTTAACTATCTTGCAACTGTGTAAAACACATATAACTAAATTAGCTAGAATGTAAGCATGATAAACTAAAAGGAGGAGGCATGGGAGGAGGTGGATTTTAAATCAGTGAAAATTGACGTGAAACTACTCACGTCCAAAATTATGCAAAGACTGGCTTCTCGAAAGTTCCAAAACTGCTAGTCTATCAAAGCTTATTCTAACAGCTTTTTAAATGTCAAACATCTATTCATGAACTCAATTTGCTGCAGTATAAACAATAGCATGGTAAAATTAATGCTCTTTCAACAGAGTGTGTTAATGTAAACAATCCGGCAACTCAATGTTTTTATAAACTTTATGGTTAAATGCAATTTCCCTTCAGAACATTCCCGGCTAATATAAATTAGAGAGTGGGGAGGTCAATGACATAAAAAAAATTATGTTGGCATAAAATGTTATATATAGTAGTGCAATGTCACCTGGTTGTGTTTGTCATATGGGATTCGCACCATAAAAAATAAGTATCGCGTACAATAGCGTGTTTTTATTCGCTATTTGTTATGTTGATGAAAAACTCAACACGTTACAATTATTTATTATTTTATTATTTACAATTATTTGCTGAAAACGTGTTAACAGCTGCGCTATGCAATTTCGTGCGCGGTAATATGACCGTGGCTTCTAAAGAATGACAGAGTATACCACATGACCCATATTTAACTTAGATATTTTCGAAAGAAACATTCCGATAAAGTTACATCCAGTTAATACACATAGTAAAAATAGAGGTTAGAGTTGTTACAAACTAAATGTTGACGACGGACCCAGACTCATGCAGACTGATAACAGTAGCTCACATTGAGCTGTAACTCATAACAATTAACGTGACGATATTTATTAAATTTTAAATAAAATTAACTTGAAAATATTGGGTACATTTATTGATTAAATCGTACGCAAAATGTAGGAGTTGCGCACAGAAGCTTTTTATGTTCAACAAAGAGAAATAAAACTTGTTTATAATCTTTCAATTTTGAAACCTGGATAACATGCACTGTATATTAATAAATAATTATTCAGTAAAAGTTTGAAACATTAGCCTACAACGTCCTGTGCTTAAATAAAACATCATGCAGTGTTGTTGTTTGTTTTTTCAACATCTCAGGAATTGCGCCGAGCCCTTTGGATTGGGAAAAATCACATAGTTTTGACTAAGTTGAGAAATTTTTGTTTTTTTGCTAACAAATACTGGAAATACGTGTGGGAATACGTGTTTTTAATATTATGTTTAATAAGATTCAGTCCGAATAGTTTCATTGGGAAATTAACAAATCGTTGCATTTTGCAAATATAAAATAAAACTATTTATTTGCAAGCTTAATTGGGAATTTAAGGCATTTTTATGGAAATATATATATACTTTTTCACATTGGGAATGGACAAGAATAACGGCCATGAATATGACAAAACAAAACACACACATTTATTCGTAATTATCTGTTTATGTTGCGGCTGACAGATCAAAATGTCAGTCGAAAGTGTATCACAGCTGTTTCGTTTATAATCTTCCATAGCAGAGTTGGCATTCACTTATATTATTATATTATTCATATACCGATTCAATTAAATTCAAATATTTTATTTAAGTCTCAATCCCGCGGTGAAATTGTTTAAATCATTGATGAAATTCACTCGAAGCTATGTTTGTAATTAAAATACTTATTCTACTTAAAACGTTACATATTTCGATGAATGACACTTATTTAATAACAACATCGCCCTTTCATATCGTACAATCAACAATTATTGCGTGGTTTGCATCTTTTTCGTAAACACTACAATTGCATTACGCCTCATAGTTAATTTAAAAAATCACAAAAGAGTGATTTTGTTACAGGCATTTTTCAATCAGTTTAGTAGCTGTTGACACATGGTTGTTTTTTTCTAACTTCAATATAACGCAAAACAAATTAATTGCATTCAAGCTAGACACTTAATGCGCATCAAAGAAAATTGTTGAAATATTCTCCGAATGTTCAATAATGTTTTAACATCCAATGCGTTGAAATGAAGCTGTTGATCCTATGCGTGAATAGGTAATGAATAAAATGAAAAATAAACAATATAACTTGATTATACTGACTTTTGTTGAACAATTTTAACCGACGCTGACATTTTCAGTTATATTCATCATATTTTGATCACGTGATTCCCCCAATTGAAACATCAATACATCACTTACTTAAATACAGAAATTGACTGTGTCGTTGTAATGGGTGGCTATTGAACCTGTCATTGTTTTTGTTGGTGTTGTTGCTGGTGTTGTTGCTGGTGTTGTTGCTGGTGTTGTTGCTGGTGGTGGTGGCGGCGGTGGTGGTGGTGGTGGTGGTGGTGGTGGTGGTGGTGGTGGTGTTGGTGGTGGTTGTGGTGGTGGTGGTGGTGGTGGTGGAGGTGGTGGTGGTGGTGGTGGCGGTGGCGGTGGAGGCGGTGGCGGTGGCGGTGGCGGTGGTGGTGGTGGTGGTGGTGGTGGTGGTGGTGGTGGTGGTGGTGGTGGTGATGGTGGTGGTGGTGGTGGTGGTGGTGGTGGTGGTGGTGGTGGTGGCGGCGGCGGCGGCGGCGGTGGCGGTGGCGGTGGTTGTGGTGGTGGTGGTGGTGGTGGTGGTGGTGGTGGTGGTGGTGGTGGTGGTGCTGGTGGTGGTGGTGCTGGTGGTGGTGGTGCTGGTGGTGGTTGTGCTGGTGGTGGTGGTGCTGGTGGTGGTGGTGGTGCTGGTGGTGGTGGTGGTGGTGGTGGTGGTGGTGGTGGTGGTGGTGGTGGTGGTGGTGTTCAACCCTACGCATCACAACATTTAGTCGTTTTCTTTTTGCTTTTAAAAACAATAAATATTAAAACTTTATTAAAACACTGACACGTTGTAAAAGACAATCAAAATACGTTGACCTTGTAAAACACTGCTTGCTCCAGATGTGTGCGTTTTATCTACTGAACCCGTGAAACATCATCGTCGTGAATGATTACATAAATTGGGTGAACGAGATAAATACGAACGGTCTGCAAACAGACTTTGCATAGAAAATGACCTAATTTAACATGCGAGTGTCTGGTGATAAGATGTACATAGTATTTATCAGGCCGACAAAATGGTATGTCAGGTACACGTGAAAATATGGCGGCATCATGATTAAAATATATCAACCTTGACTTAGCCACTGAAATTAACTTTAACTAAAACTTTTCATTCACGTTTCAATACTTATATTTGTTGTCTTATTCTAATCTTGACCAGTTTGACCAGTTTGGGCCTGATACACGGTGCCCTATAGTTAGTTTTATAATAGTATCATTTTTTTACTACTGTACAATCAATGCTAAATAAATTGTATCCAAAGGTATAAAATAAATATCATTTATTTACAATAATTATAATTGTTCATTTTTGGGGGGTTTAGAAAAATTGATTAGTATGGTGGCTAAAACGAATATTGAACGTAGAGATTAAGTCAAATTGTTATAAATATATATGTACATGTAAATACATGGATAGTTTTCAAGCATTACCCTTGGTTATCGCAAGGGTGTACTTTATTTCTCAGTTCTTTCAACGCGTCGTATTGATACCCTAATCAGCGTCCTGTGCACTTCACTAATAAAAAATAAAGCCAAATTTGGAAGTGCCATTTTCAGGGTTCGACGAGATGCGTTGAGTTCTCTTGATGACAATACCGCGAGTACCGATTGTAGAAAGTTGGCGCAGTTAATCAGAAACTCTGAGTAGAGTTCTAAAGGCATCAAGTCTGCTATGACGTCATCGATCATACCCATAAGGTACAACACCAGTGCAATTCATACAATTTAACAATGCAGTCTGTATGGCATGATATTATGTCTTAAATTACATTTTTATGATGGTATGACTTAAATTTAAACAAAAAAGAAGTTATTGATTAAATTGAAATCAAAATAAACAAGTGATTCATTTATTTTAGAGTACCTTTACTTATGTAATTAATGCCATGTTATGGTAAATATATCGTGAGTGCATGAGATTGTGGTCTTTAATTGAAAACAACCTTATTTTTGACTTAAACTAAATATTTGACATGTTTGTTTGATAAACTGATTAATTATGTTGGTTGTTTACACTATCTTCGGATTCCATTGGAATCTAAAATAGTTTTAACAATAACTTTTAAGGCATCTTATTTTTAAGAACATCCAGGTTAATTTCAAATAATCTATTCATTCTGTCATGCATAACCCTGCACTTCGACTTCATTTTGTAATGTTGCTTTAAAATCATGTATTGCTAATCGGTTGAATATCACAAGCAAATTTGGAAAGTACGTAATGCACCAACGTCACGGTACATATTATACGAATTTTTTACTAGAGAAACGTAGTAATTTGCAGAAGGATAAGTTATGAATAAAAAATTTGAACGTGCGTGTTGTTTTTCAGCATAACTCATTTCGATTGTAACTTTTGAGAATGCTCTTTTAAAGAAACAAGCACGTTGTTTAAAATAGCGCAATACACGATAAAAGCACAAAATATATTTATAACATTATAAAGAACACAAGTACATTACCTTTAGAGACGATTTCTGCTTTACCTTTCGTCCACGTCGTGTCCGTTTTAATGAAATGATAATTTGTCTTCCGCATAGATAAGTTAAAGCTGTGAACGGAACAACACAGGAATGCGCATTACGATTATGAATTGCAATTTTTATCTTAGCTACATACACTTGGTCAGGTAGCTGAAATGCACGTAGTATATTAAACAAAATGGTGAGTAATTACAATAAAACTATAGATTTAACGTTAATGTTTTATTTATTTATTTACAACACAATTTAAAACGTTTAAATTTCATACACAAAATGATTGCACTTTCAATACACCGTAAGGTACATTCATTTTTTTTAAACCTTGTGTACCAATTAATAACAATACATAGCTATTTTAGTGGCATATATTTTGCTTATCGTTAAGGACATATATTACATACAAACATAAGAAACTTAAAGATACAGTTCATAGTATACTAGACCACCTTGCAGAGCAAGACAATAGCCTTCGATTATAAGATGCTCTTTTTACAGAGGCTAAAGTTTACAACACTAATAAGACATTATGGTAGGATAATTTATATACCGCTTGCTTATTGGGTCTTTGCTGCCGCTCCTAACATTGAAATTTGTAGGACGTGTTTCTTTTTTAAAGTCTCCTATTAACCGTTTGTTCCGCAGGTATATGAAATACGTCTGTTTAGCCTAGATAGCAAATTTATAAAAAAAAAGGATGAAATATACAGTATATTTAGCGGTCTATTTAGCACCTTAAGCCTATTCAGCATGTTAAATAATCATGATAAAATAGACTGCTTAATTAGCATTTTGAGAATCTTTAACAGCATTTTACAGCTCATCGTGATCAATATAAAAATTCATACATTCATTTAACAACCTATTTACTAATTAAGCCTACTTAGCAAGTTAATTAATATGAAATAAGACTACATACAGAGCATATTTCGCACATTAAGCCTATTGAGCAGCATAGTTAATGGCCCCGTTCTGCCAAACAAGAGTTATCCGTTCTGGTGCCCGCTGCCTATGGTCCTAATTAGGGTTAAGGTCAGGGGTGTGTACATGCACGCGGTCTCAGCTATTTCCAGTGAAAGGATTGGCACCTTCGGTGGCCACTTTCTGACATACAAAAGTTGAATCCCGGTAACGACCTAGTACAAGCCGACCTCCCGTTGGCTGCCTGTTCGGTTGATTTATTTTCTTGCCAATCTTTAAATTAGGATGGGGTCAGTGGGATGTACACACATGCGGAGTGCACTATTTCCAGTGAATGGGTAAACTTAAGTAAATCCCCCGGTAGCGACCTAGTGCACGCCAGCAGTAGTAAGTAGTTTGTGGGTAAGGGCGGGCACATACACGCCACGTATTCTTGTCCCAGTAAACGTGTGGTCACATGTAATGGTCCGTTTCTGACAAACAAGTGTTAGTCCCTTAATTTTGTAGATACCTTGTGCACGACGTTCTTTCGTTGATCGCTTGCCGGGCTAACCTAGTTTCGGGTCATGTTTATTTATGTTTGGGGCCAGGGGGATGTACATACATGCCACGTGCGCTATGTACAGTGAATAGGAACGCACTTTAACTGGTCCCTTCTCTGAGAAATAAGAACTTATCATCGAGAGCAACCTGGTGCAAGTCAACCTCTCGGCGGCTGCTAATCGGGCTGAGCTAGTTTCCGACCGAGCTTTTAATGAGGGTGAGCATTAAAGGATGAACATACATGACGAGAGCATCATTTCATTTCCTCGTTCATTTTCAGCGCGGGCTTGGGACCGTCCTTGGTCGAATTACCAAGTTTTTAGGCCAAGGTTTTAATAAGGGTGGGGGCTATGTGTGTACATAATTGCCATAATTGCCTTGCAAATATTACCAGTGATTGGGTAAGCATAGTTTATGGCCCCTTTTGGGCAGACAAGATTTTATCCTCGGTTGCGAGCTAGCTCACGACGACCAACCGTCGGTTGTCTGTCGGACTGACATCGTTCCGGAAATTAAATTCAGGTGGGCGTCAAGATGTAAATTCGTGCTAAGGGCGCTATTTCCAGTGAATTTGTGGGCATCTTAAATGGCCTTTTTCTTACAAACATACGTTTATCGTTACTATTGACCAAGTGCACGCCGACCACCCGTCGGCTGCCTGTACGGCTGACCTAGTTTCGGGTCAAGATTTAAATTGGATTGGGGGTGTACAAGTGTTCAAGTGAATCGGTGAGAATATTAAGTTAGCCACTTTTTGACAAACAATAGTTATCCTCCGGTAGCAACATATTTTACACTAACCTTTCGTCGGCCGCCTGGCGGGCTGACCTAGTTTCGTGTCAATATTTTAATTAGGGTTGGGGTAACGGGCGATGAGAAATGAAGCCAATGCCGATGAGGTGGCGCTAAGAATAGGAGATGGCGCCAGTGATAGCTATTTTAAAGTGTCGTGTTCTATGTACTGGTTCCTATTTTGTTTTCAGGACTTATATTTATTTTTGTAAGTTGACTCAGAGGAGGTAATCACGTGATAGTCAGGATGGCGACGTCCATGCCGAAACAGTTATTTTTCACCGTTTTATACCCTTTAATACTTTTGTTTAATGTTTAAATGACGCTCACTTTTCAGCCATATCAGTAAACATGTGATTAGCGTTCATTTTGCATTAAAATTCGATTGATATCTCGACTTGACTCCCCGCAAATTTTCTTAGTGGAGCTCCAATAAGGTCATCCCGCTTTGAAAATTCGCAGCGAGAAAATTCGAGATAAAGAGCGAATATCAACACGAAATAAACGCTAGTAACTTTCTTGCTGATATGGCTCGAAAGTGAGCGGCATTAAAACAATACATACAAGTAATAAAGGGTATGAAACGGCGAAAAATACCTGCCTCGGCATGAGCGTCGCCATCTGTTCTGTTCTGTTCTATTTAATCTTCACCGCCAGAAATAGCGAACCCCAGCAGTTGCTGGGAGTATATATCCAATATGAATATCACACCTTCACCAGAGTATGAACTATATACGCAGCTTTTACACAACATATGACATCACAATGCACGTATATACACACAACAGTTACAACAGTTGGATCAACAGTTACTATACAACAGTTACTATAACGGTGTACAAAATAAATAGATAAAAAAAATGTCTAGACCACACGTTATTAGCCAAGAAGCTCATGGTTTCCGGACAGTTGTTTATAAAGTTTATATCTTTCAGTGTGTATAAGGAAGAACATACTTCTCACATGAAATTCCATTGCACCGTGTTTCTCTCTAAATTAAGGTTGATTTGGAACACTAGTTGCCCAGTCAATAACTGCCTGGACCAATAGTGTATGGGAATATATGTTTGTGGTTGCGCCGATAGAGTTCAAAATATTCTATATTACACACATACCTGGATCTCTCACATGTTTTAACGCAAGACACTGTAGCAGAAAGTGTTCAACTGTTTTGTCAGCCTCTTTACAGTTCGGGCACACTGAATCAATTGAGTATTTGTTAAAACGGCTCCTGTTCACCTGAAGTATGTAACTGCCAGTAAGTAGCCTGAACCTCACTGGTAGTCTGGTAACTTCAAGTGCAGAAAGACATCCAACTTATAACACAGGGTGAAGCTTGCCAGGGGAGTATTCAGTGTTCATGAATTTTAGAGCGGAATAGGTGGATGCTATTTTGTCAATATATTGTTTCCAGTAACTGACTATAGATCTATGAATTTTCGATCTCCACGAGGACTTGTTAATTGGATTTTCTAGATACTCATCAGCCTCTCCTACTTCATACTTCGCAAGCAGAGGTCGTACACAGCTAATCCAGGATGATGATTTTCCTGATTTCACAGAGAGCTGCCTCAGAAGAATTTACCGTTCAGTACTTGTCTCACTTTGACAACATATGTTCTTTAAAAAGTTAAGAATTTTCAAGTGGTAGATAGCTTCAACTGGCAAAAGTCCTGTCAATATATATGCACATGGGTCAGCAGTGTTGTTTGGAAGAGACAGTAATTGTTTAATTGCTTTTCGTTGGAAAAGTTCAAGCTGTTTAATTAAACTACTTTTTGAGGTTAATATTTCTGCGCCGTAAGTGAGGACATGTAACACAAAACACTTGTATATACAGTGTCCAGTTTTGACTTGTGGTCTAGTCCATTGTGACCATGCAGTCCAGCTCCAAAGAGACTGTACAGTGCTCGCCTTGCCTTCAAAATGTTACCTTCAATATTCACTTCAGCAGTCTCACATAATGATGTTGTCCTAGTTATTCCTAGATGAATCGACGAATCTACTTAATTGAGGTTTTGTTCTCCCAGTTACTGTTTTGTACTGCCGTATTTAGGGCTACAATTTTAGTGGGTTGGAGAAGGTTCTTCATTCGCGACATGTCTATCATAAGCTGCTCGTCTCCATAGTCTCTACCCATCAGACATATGTCTGCGCATTCAGAACTATTGACAAGTACAATGCCGCTGTGTCAACCACGTCCAGTGTCCCCTAACCTGTCTAGCAGCGGATTGACATACAGTTTTTAGAGGTCCGTTGAGAGGATCCCTCTTTGTCGTACGCCTTGGGATATACTGAAGGGTTTGCTAATGTGGGACTTATACTTGATAACGATGGACGAGTTTTCGTGTAGAGATTTCATGAGGAGCCAAAGTGTCCGTCACTTATAATTGCGTGGTAAAGTCTTCGCAAAAGCAGTGAGTATCTACAACGTCGAATGCAGACTAAGCGCCAAGAAGCACAACATGGGCTGGTGTTTTCATGTCGGTGTACGGTGAGGACACAGATGTAAAACCTCGTTGCATTGGGTTTTGCACATTCAAAATACAGTCTTGAATTATGTCCCCATATAATTGCCCACCTCCGTAGGAACACCCTTCTTCTTGAAAAGCGGGGATAGAATACCTCTTTTTAAACAGGTAGGTATATCTTTACTCTTAAAGATAGTGTTAATGATTGCAAGTATACGAGTTTTTAAAGTATCTGAGCCAAATTTAATTTGCTCAATGTTCACACCGAAGATGTCTGCTGCCTTGCCTATATGTATAGTTTTAAGGGCCTTTTCATATTCATCTATTGTTACTGGATTCACTGGGCAGTTGAATACAATGCTGGCTTTGACTTATATTTCATCTTACACCTGGTTATGGTTGGTTTGATCGAATTCTGTATTCTCTGAGTTCTTTGCTAATTTCTTGAAATGCTCTTTAAAACCCTCTAAGATGCCCTCTGTTCCGGAATATCTTGTCTCACTTACATTTAAGTCTTCGACGTCTTGTTTAAGTGATCCTCTTTGCCTATGTATCAACTTATAAAAAAGTATCTTATCACTTGATCCGGAGCCTTTGATCTTTTGCTTTTTATGCTCCCCTAAAATTTATTTTGGGGGGAGCATATAGTCGCCGCTTCGTCTGTCCGTCCGGGTGTCCGTGTGTCCGTCCGGGTGTCCGTGTGTCCGTCCGTGCACAATTTTTGTCCGGGCTATTTTTCAGCTACTAATGACCGGAATTCAATGAAACTTTATGGGAAGCTTCACTACCAAGAGAAGATGTGCATATTAACAGCGGATTTCTGGTCGGATGATTTTTCACAGAGTTATGGCCCTTTGAAATTTTTGAAATTTTCCATTAACTTTACATATAGTGCAATTCTTGTCCGGGCTATTTCTCAGCAACTAATGACCGGAATTCAATGAAACTTTATGGGAAGCTTCACTACCAAGAGGAGATGTGCATATTATCAGCGGGGTCTGGTCGGAAAATTTTTCACAGAGTTATGGCCCTTTGAAATTTTTGAAATTTTCCATTAACTGTACATATAGTGCAATTCTTGCCCGGGCTAACTCTCAGCAACTAATGACCGTAATTCAATGAAACTTTATGGGAAGCTTCACTACCAAGAGGAGATGTGCATACTATCAGCGTGTTCTTGTCGGATGATTTTTCACAGAGTTATGGCCCTTTGAAATTTTCTATAAAAAATATTGTCCCCCCCCCCCAACTACTGTGCCCCCAAGACGTTTCCTTTTGTCTGAATATATAGTGCAATATTGTGACAAAAAAAACTTTGGGGAGCATAACCCGTCTCCGACGGTTTCTTGTGTGTAGAAGGTTTCTAATCATAGTATTTATAATACATATACCAAGTAGTTTATTTGTAACTGCAGATTGTTTAGTTATATTGTATTCATGTGAAGTGTTTAACATGTTGTGAGTGTGAATCAGGCTATTTAGTTATTTATACAACTACTTGGCTTAATTGAGGACATTTAAGAAGCTAAGATGAGGGGAGTGTTGTAATTTTTGGTATATGAACTCAATTTAGACTGCTTTGTTTGATGCCATCAGGGCATGGTTGACATTTGTTATCAGAACAGTATACCATGTGGTCATCATTTCATAATAAAGACTAGTCTGGTTTGTTGCTCGGCAAAGTCTTCTTGTCAGATATTTCAACAATTGCAATAATAAATATCAATTAAATGTTAGGTCCTATCAGTGTCTATCCACACATCCAAATATGGTAGGGTGGACAGATTTGTATAAAAAGCCAGGTTCAGGAAGTTGCTGGGAGAGAGTAGAATTTAATGTAGAGATGTAAAGATACAAGTAGTAGAGAGAGTTGGTGGCAGTTTGAGAGAGAATGGATTTTACATAGCTTGTGAAGACAGTTAACAAATAAACATTAATGGTTTATACATTTATTCTCGTAGGGTGTAAATAAAATGTAGAGTATATATACTGTGTTGTGAAGTTATGAACTCCCCCGCCCCCCCCCCTTGAACATTGTAACAGTATGAATTCATCTGCATGAAAACTACATTTAGACTCACATCGTACATCGGATCATTTTTGTCGTCAGTTGTCAAAACGAAAGTACGGTTGGTATTCAAATGGATTATTTTTCTCTTTCCGGGATATTGTTTTAGTATGTTGATGCTGCATTAACAAATATACGTGTATATGAAGTGAAAACACCAAAAATAAACAACGGTTGCGATAGACACATATATACGGTTAGATGCCCATAATATCAATTTAAAATGTTCATTATCACGTTTACATAAAACAAAGATATCCAAAATCCAATGTTTCTTTCTTTCAATACAATAATATGTTGTATCTTTACTTACTTTTATTTAATTTTAAAAACTACGATTTTACCATCCGTTGCATACCTGTTCTTCTTCTTCTTCTTTTCAAACCAGACAATTATTGACTCGGTGTTACAATTGAAGCTTAATGAAATCAATGTTCCTTGATCTTGATCCTTCTCTGAAATCAGGGTAGCTAGCTTCTTCTGTCCCTCGTAGTCCAACAGTAGGATAGTTTGTGAGCTACCTTCTTTATTCCTTTTTGTACCATATACCAACACTTGTCCACCTGTTATGACATGAACTCCAGAAAAACAGTCTATTTCCGAGTCAGTAAAGGAGACAAGAAGGGTTCCATCTGTCGTAGACAGTGTGAGAAGATTGGATTCATTGGTAAGGAATATCTTGTCGCCGGAGAGGTTCACAGCACACCTGTTACCTGGTTGGTAATAATAAACATGAATACATTTAAAAATATATATTCTCACACACTTAACAGTATGACTGAAAGCACTAATTGGGCATTAGTAGTGTTCTGTCATTCAACTTGAAATACCAACAAGACCCATTTTTCGGTGAGGAACTTGTTTTACGGATCATGTCGCCTCCTATTTCAGAAAATTCTGACTTTGTAACAAGCTAATTTAATAGGAAAGTTTGAACCTTCTTAATGTATATTTATAACAATCACGTTAAATGATTCGTGGAGTTATTAGCGTACTTCATTAGCTTCTTGTCGAAATTCATTGTTTGTATTTTTTATATTCACTATTGCAATAAAATGCAAGGTGTTAATTACTGTATTTGAATTAATATGATCATATATTATATACAAGTTACAAAATGATAAACAATATGCCTTTTCAGTTAACGCAGCACTCCACATGCACATTGTTGATGTAAATCTAAATGTTTTTAGCATTAATCAAGTTCAGCAATGACAATGGTTGTAATTTACAGACATAACACAAACAATAACAATAAATTGATCATTCCGGGCATACAAGCTTGCACAACATTTAATCATCGTACTAAATTTATCTTGATAAATGTTTGAATCAATATAAAAGCTAACTTTGAATAAATGATCCTTTGAAACTATGAATTATTTGAGTTCAGTAACAATCAACAGTCTCTTAAGCAGCAGGGGAGGCATCATTTTTCCATATAAAGTGTTATTTTATCCTTACCATCTTGTTATTAGCCGGTAAAGCAATTGTTAATATCATCAGAATATGCACGGAGAGCAATAAGCTTTCATAATGTATTAATAATCATTTCTGTATTTATCCTGTCAGATGTTTCATGAATCTAGATGCCAAAATCTACAATACTTACGTAAGGACGTTATGCTTTTATTGAAGAATTAAAAAAAAGAGAAGTTCCTACTGTATCTAAATTAGAAAAACAAAATTTCCTTGTAATACTCTGTTGATTAGTTTTAACCGTCAAACAACACATATTGACATGTAATAATATCAAATATCATGTATTATCATTGATGTGGACGTTACATGTTTATGTAAATACATTCTTGTCTAATACGTTAATTAAGGGAAAGTATTATTTGAAAGATTAGTTTCCTCAAAATCCACCAAGCAATTATTTTATACAGTAGATATATTGTAGTAAGCAAATTTCACAGTTATTTTACTTGTTACTTGCCCAACGAAAAGTAACTGATAGCAGATATACTCCCACCCTCTTAACTCTAAGAAATAAAGTTACAGTCAGGAAATGGTTGGGAGGCGGGTGTTAGCACGCGACACGGCTTTACTGCATGATGAATATTAAAGTTATTTCTGACTTCATGTCACAAAGCCCTAACAGGCAAGGACGCAATAAGGAGCGCACGCCCTAACGCAAGCATGCGCATACACTGCAACATTTTGACACACTTTTTCTGTAAGCGGGTTCGATCAAAGCGCAGAAGGAGCTTTGCATTTAACATATTAATTTGAATGATTTACTAAACAATAACATTGAAGATATGCATTAACATTTTAAATTGTTGTTTTCAGAGTGTATATACAATTACGGGAAATTATTCGTATGTTTTACTTTCAGCTTCTTGAAGTTTATTATCAGTTACTTTTCTTACAGTCGAGAAGTCTTAATGTCGATGCTTGCCTATACATAGACGTAATTTCATTCATACAATAATATTACAACATAAACAAGAGTGACAAACTGTCACAAGATATGCCCGTGTGAAGGTTTTGGACAACTAATGAACTAGGGTAAAAGACACAATGATGATTGTTTCAAACGCACTGTGACCGATGTTTTCACCCGGTATGACCAATATTTAAACTTGACCTATATATCATATAGACACAACTTCTGTCCAAATTTGGTGAAGATCGGATGAAAACTACTTCAATTAGAGAGCGGACACCATGCTTAATGCTTTAAGTGACCTCGTGATCTAGTGTTTGACCTGGCATGACCCATATTTGAACATAACATACATATCATCTGAACACAACTTCTGACCAAATTTGGTGAAGATCGGATGAAAACTACTTCAATTAGAGAGCGGACATCATGCTTAATCCTGGAATTGCACAAAGTGACCCCGTGACCTAGTTTTTTACCCATATTCGAACTTGACCTAGATATTGTCTAGATACAACTTCTGGCCAAGTTTTGTGAAGATCGAATGAAAACTTTTTAAAGTAGAAAGTGGACACTGCAGTGGACGCCGCCGCCCGCCCGCCCGCCGTCGCCCGCCAAGGTTAATATTATAATACGTCCCGTTTTGAAAACGGGCGTATAAAAGCATGTGCCGTTATTTCGTTAAGTAGAAACACTTATATATACCATTCATATATCTCTCATATGTATTTTCCTTGTGTTCATACAGCTTCTTTACAAATTGTCCATTAATCAGGTAATGATATAGAGCAAAGCTGGACCTCACGTAGAGATTGTCCTGATGGCATGCAATCCCAACACAACTATGTGGTAGTTGTAACACTTCACCCTTAAAGATCCCCCTATGTTTTACATGGTAGAACTGTACTACATGTCGGTCTCTCACATAACAACAAACTGCCACTTCACGTGGTGAAATGAGACACATGTCATACGAACTTGAAGGCACGTTGATGTCATCTACATACTTGTACTGCTGGTCAAACATGAGCAAACGCCCGTTTCCTGTGTCAAGAGCCATTGTCACACCGATTGGAAGAAAGCTGATGGCACAAATATTGCCAATCTGTTCATCTGTTTTTAACATATATTTTGACTTCCCCTGCAATGATATAACCTTATTTGGCTGTTTAAATCTCCAAAGATCTTTCCGTTTTGATAAGTGATTATTCAAGTCATTGGTGAATTCAAAGCAATCTTTGTCGTTGAATAAAACACTTCGAAGAAATAAATCGCATTGTTGTATTTTCTGTTTACATTTTTCAACTGCTATAAAAAGATGGTCGTTTTTCTTTATGCAAACCTCTTTAACGGAATCACTGAGACGTTGCAGTGTCACCTGAATGTCAATCATGTGACCTCTATCTGTTGTCATATAGTTTCTAAAGGTTGAAATCACGTCTTCTAGTTCTTGAAGTGTTTCATTCTCCAAACGGTCCAATTCAACACTTAATCTCTTGCGCACTGTGTTTATTTCTGCTTTCATTTGATTATATCTTTCATTCAGAGACTGAATATGCGACTCTGCACGGTCTAGTCGCTTTTTTAACTGATCTTGTATTTTCTGAATGTTCGATGACAGCTTTTAAACGTAGTCCGATGAAGGAAGTTTTTTAGACTCAGCAACCAGTGTTACTTTGCTGCATTGTCTGAAAAGTAAAAGATACACGTTACATCAATGCATTTGGAAACACTTTTCCATAAATATAGGACATTTGTGTTCAAATAAAGAATTACGAAATCCATCATTTGCAATTAAAATGTGCATAAATATAATAGTAAACATATAGTTTGCCGATTGTAAGACACGATAAAGATGATGTATGTATGTGCGCCGATTTAAAGCAAGATTGCGATGGGTTGCTACTATGCTTCACGTTCAATGTATTCAGTGGGTTTGACCGAATCTACACCATTTTATTTGTTGTTTTACCTACAGCAACTACTACAAGTCGTTATACCTACAATAACTACGCAATTGTGTATAATTAAATGAAGACGACGAAGAATTGAATTCTTAATCATGGAACAATAAGTAAATTGAGTAAAAAAACAATACTAACGTGTGATTCAACGCAATGCAAACTTTGCAACAAATGTGACTATGGTCTTTATAGTGGTGTTTGATTCTCTCATCGCTGTGGTCCGAACACCTCTCTAAGATTTCCGTTGTAGACTTAGTCAGTGGACATGTGTATTCTTGTCCTCTGTCAAACGCACGGTGGTCCTTGAAAAGCTGATTGTGAAGTTTCACACAGCTATCGCAGTAAACATTTGAGCATTCATCACAGTAAAACTGAGCCTCCGATGTCTTACAAGCCACACAATGAAAGGTAATAAATGATTCAGATCCATTCAAAACAGAAGACTGAAATTTAGACGCCATTTATGATTATTTTATCGTCGCCCTCTTCATAAGAAGTTCGTAATAATAAATCTAAATCTCTTGACGGATTTGGGTTTTGGTGTCTAGTGATATGAAATCGACGGTCTTGTGATAGCTCTTGATACATAGTCTTGATTACGTGAATTGTGTTATCTCATCAGCCCTGCTAACGGTATCTTTATTGACATGTCAAAATCCAGATATTGATGAACGATAAAGATGAAAATAGACAGTACACAACATTTGATATTAAATCTACAATTGCTTGATAGCGCGTTAACATGTTTCTATATTCATTAAGCACTAACAAATATAATATATATATATATATATATATATATATATATATATATATATATATATATATATATATATATCGTTATAATAAATATTGGACAAAGAAGTAATACAATTAGGTACGTCACGGAGTAAATAAGCAATGTTGCACTCGTATAAAAAATACTTGACGCGAAGAAAGTTAATAATGATACATATGACGAAGTAAACAATGCATCAGACGAAACAAAGTAATGAATGTGATTGATATTATAATGGATAAAGTTATGAATAAAATACTATATTTCTCAAACATTAAAAGCCGATCCCAAACATTTTTTAATCACTGTCATTTTAAACCATGATTGTTTTTGTCCATAAAGCATTTTTTGTTGTAAGCAGTTAAAAGTTTATACACTCGTCGAGTTTGCGTTGTTGCAATAACCTCTATAAAATATAAGTATGGCTTTATTTCAGAGCATTAGTTGGCAAAAAGCTGTCAAGCTCACTGTAATGACTTTTATTTATACATGTTCGTGTCATCATTTGAAGTGTTTGTATTTTACCCTTTTCACGATTGAAGTTGTAAGTCACAAACACTTTAACCTTGAATGTGTTTCAATAGCTAAGAATGTTTCCAAAAACATAATAACCAATTGAATCGCCATTGTTTGCCTTAAATGGCGTGAGGAACCTACATTGAATGCAAACGAAATCTACCAAATTTGACGATTTTGATTGGTTGATACCAATAGCCTTTTTCCCTGTGATTATATTGCGGACTACATTGCTTTTTAAAACATAATGAAGCGAAAAACCATAACTTTCTTGGAAATAGTTTTGACTGAACAATGTTGGTTTGCGTAAAGGTCAGGTTTATCAGGGTTGAACTTCGTCTGTTTAAGTGTCGTGTTCATAACACGACTACTTTATTCACCTGTCGTTTGTGTTTCTGAATGTTTAAATGATTGTTAAAACAAACATTAAAGCTTTTTTAACTTATGGCGAATTGCCTTTTTACAAATACAATATGTTCATCAAGGCATTTTAGCCGCAGTTAACGTTCTCTGTGTGTTTCTTGTTTGGGTCACAAGAACATTACCATTACTGCAACTTAGAAAAATGCTTGGGTACCTGTTGAATTATCTTCGCGCTTTGCAACTTAAATGACGATCGCTGCCTGTTTTATTGTGTTATGGAAAAGTTGTCACTTCATTATAAAACATTGATGTACCATGTCGGAGACATGCCAACATCTGGGTTAAATGTTTTGTGTTAACGATATGAGACTCGCTCTGTGAAAAGGGGGTTTACTGCCTGTGCGTAAAGTGTCGTCCCAGAGTAGCTATGCGGACTGGTGTGATACTTTTAAATTATCTTGATGACTTTGCAGGGGTTGAGAGGAAAGAATATGCCAAATCTGCTTATTTGTGTTAAGAAACAGTATTACACAAGTGTGAGTTAGAAGAAGCCAAAGACAAGTCAGTAGAATCTTGTACTAAGATGGTGTTCTTAGGCGTTTTGTTTGATACAGTTAAAATGACATTGTAAATAACTGCTGATAGGTTGCAGGAAATATTGTTATTAGTAGATGAGTGGTTAGTTAAGGAAGTTGCTACTTTGAAAGAAGTGCAACAGTTGTTGGGCAAGCTAAATTTTGTTGGATCTCGTGTCAGAGCCAGTCGTGTATACATAAACAGATTACTGAATTGGCTTCGAGAGATATATGTGGTGAACACTGAGATCAATTCTCATATAATTCCATCTCATGTGAAACAGGATTTGAAGTGGTGGAAAACATTGTTACCATTTTATAATGGCATTTAAGTCATTTCAACAGAGACATGGTCTACTCCGGACGATATATTTTCTAGTGACGCTTGCTTAAGTGGTTGTGGTGGATATCTACAGGGACATTATTTTCATGCATTTTTCCAACAGCCATACAAAATTAAAACTTGAACATAAGCGCGTTACAAATGTTATCAATTGTGGTGTGTGTGCACTTGTGGTACATGAAATTTAAAAACAAAAGAATTGTGGTGCAGTGTGACAATATGGCTGTTTGTCTAGCTTTAAACTCTGGAAAATCGAAATGTCAGTTTATGCAAAAGTGTTTAAGAGATATAACTTTTTTGCAGCGTTGTATGAATTTGAAATTAAATCTGTGCATATTACATGCATTGATAACAGATTAGCAAATTATCTGTCTAGATGGCATTTAAAAGAGGGACAGTCAAATCTATTTAAAGACTGTACAAAAGATATCGCATTGAATAAACATTTTGTTCGAAAAAAGGATTTTGAATTTGTTAATACTTGGTAGTACTCTTATTGATGTACGTTTGTTTCAGACAGGGAATAACGTGTTCCGAGGGATGACCTCAAGGCATCCAATAGAAGGGCTTATGCTGAGGGATCCAGGAAAAAAATATTTTGTTTTGCTGCCATTTCGGGTTAGTTTTTCTTCCTGCTTCTACACTTACATTGCAGATATATGTCCAATTTTTAAGTAGATCTTTTAAAGCTGTCGAATGAATTAGACATTATGTCAGTGGAGTACGCACGATGCATCATGTTTTTAGCATGCAGTTTTAGTTTAGTTTAAGTGTTGTCTTTATATATGTGTTTATTTCTTATTGGCCTATGGTTGGGCTTAATATGAATATTCTTTGAATTATTGCATTTGAACTATTATTGTAATTAAGTATTTGTTTGTCATAGTTTAAATGATTGATTATTGACTTTACTTCTTGATTGATTGGACATTTTTTAATATGATAGTTGATTCATATAATCAATTCGCTGTGTAACAAGGACAATTAAAATCGGATTATCATTTAAATGTTTTAGTTGTGTTTCAATATGAACTCATTCTAAGGCTAGAACAGTTGAAAGGTTAACTGTTAAAAGGTGACTTTGCCTTAAAAAATTATTAACTAGTTGAATATATATAGATATTAGAGTAAGGAAACTATGCCTTACTTCAAGAATTCTAACTTAGAATGAGTTCGTTTTAATAAAAACTTGCGGAATAAAACAAGTCCATAACAGGCATGATTGTCGTCGTCCCTTATTTCTCCCAAACGACCAGAGCGGTCAATGGAATTGTTACAATTTCGATATGATACGCAAATTATTTACTGCATCGTTATATGTATGATTTAAGATAAATAATAGCTCTTCGTTAAACATACCTTCTATAAGTTTAAAGATGCAATACTGTATAAATACAGTTTTATATTTTTTGTTGTTGTGTGGCGCAATGAGAACGATAAGCCTTTCCAAAACTAACTTCCCTTGCGGTATCACAAGCTATATGCCCTGTTCACTTCAGCTGACTCTTTAGTGTTTGAAATATTCATATGTACTGATGTTCGATTGTCATTGGCGCCCACTGATGTCCTGAATAAGTCGCCAGTTCGTCCATTGAAAAGTACTTCGCTGCTAGCGTTTCCGTAAAGTTCTTGCATGACTTGCACCAGCTCTTCGTCAATATAAATGTTGAACCCTCTCAGCTCAGATGCTACCAAACGCCACCTTACGTTTTCTAGTTCTTATTCATCCGGTATAGGGCCGGATAGATGTAACTGTTGAATAGGTTAACATGTAACATTCAAAAAGAGATAATTTATCTTCCAAGTAAACATATAATTCCAACGGTAACATGAAGCACGTAGGTGTTTATAAAAACAATAAAAATAAAAATTATCAGTTTACAACTCTCAAGGGCTGATTTATGAAGTTCAATATTTAACATGCCAAATTTAGAAAAAGCTAATACATTAATAACCACGTTTATGTGAAAGCTTACGGGAATTATTCAGTAAGTTCAATATATTGAAATCCAAGTCTCATTCAGAAGGATCCCAGACCAAAAGCGGCGACGAAAGTCCGTCCATACTAAAGGCAGATGTGGAGGATGCAGTAGGAAGTCTGAGGGGAAGGAAAATCCCCGGAAGTGTACCTTCCGAGCTGATTAGGCAATCAGGAGAGGCAATGACGTCAGCAATGACGACACTCTTAAAGAAGATCTGATAGGAGAAGACGTGACCTGAACAGTGGACCCAATCTTTTGTCACCCCCTACCGAAAAAGGCCAACTTACAGCTGTACAAGAATTAGTGCACCTTCATTCTCATCCGCCATCCCTGCAAAGTCGTTCTACGTATCATCCTCAACCGACTGTAACGATAGGTCGAGAACTAATGGCGGAAACACAAACTGGATTCAGTGCTGGGCGGAGCACAGGAAATCACATCTTCAACTGCAGAGTCATCGGTGAGAATCACCTGCTACACCAAAGTGAGCTCTTCCACTACTTTATAGCATTTGAGAAAGCTTTTGGCCACGCTTGGCATGATGGCCTATGACAGTTTCTGAGAGGATTCAACATTGACGAACGGCTGGTGTAAGGCATACAAGAACTCTACGGAAACACCCGAACGCTATACGTCTCAACGAAGAGATGGGTGTCTTCCTTAGGACTTCAATGAGAGTCCGCCAGGGTTATATACGAAAGTATTGCAGTAGACCCTCAAAGACCATCACACCACGATCTCAATAGGTGTCAGACCGACATCCAACTAAAGGTTTGCCGATGGAATTCGCAGTATGAAAGCAGGGAAATGTCCGGGATTGGAGTTAGTCCATTCTCGTCTTATTAAGTACGGAGTAGAGGCAAAACTTAAATATTGACAGCACTATGCCAATAGATCTGGGAGGAGAACAAGTGGCACATAAAACATTTTGACTAAGTTTAAGTCAGATTAAGTCATAAAAAAGTGGTGAAATGGCAACCTAGTTGTGTGAATGAAGTGTCAGGACTTCTGTCTCAGCCTAGAATATACCATTTTGAACAAAAAGGAACATAGGAAAAGAATTTCAAAATAAATTTTACATTTTGGAAAAATTGCATCATTAAAAAAATGTTTCTTTTGCATTGGGCGTTTATAAGACCTCTGATTAAAAATTAATAAAGTCCTTGCAGGACTGAAGAGGAACATAAAAGCCAATTAAAGTTATTAGCATGCACTGGAATTAAAAAATGGCACCGAAGCAGCCACAGAACCGCACAAGCAAGAGAAAGGCTACAGCAAAGATAGTCACATCTGTGGCCGCTAGGAACGACGTGGTGGGAAGAAGGCTTGAGTGGGGGGCCTGGTTCAAATGCATCCAAATATCCACTGTTAGAACTCCAAAACCGAGAAACTTAAAGCATTGGAATTACTTAACACCCCATATGTACTGTTTGTAAGGCAGTGATTATGGGAACACAATTCAGGGTCGAATAAAAATTGTTTATTTACTGTATTCTATTACATTTTATAAATATGGTAATTTAAAACACAATTTACTATATTGATATAAAAAAAGTATTTGATTACAACATATCTCATCAAATTATTTAATCAATTTTATCAATAGACTTTGACCTATGAATTGATAATTTGGCCTTCCACTGTGTGACCTGGTTCTTGCGGATGAGACTATTCTATCATGCCTATCACTTCTGGCAAGTCATTTCCATATCAATCCATGCTGGACAATGTTATGCTCAGGACAAAGTGGTATAGACCAGTTATCTGATTTCATGAATTTGACTTTTTTCATTGTATTGTAACCCTTGCCATTGACCGAAGGACCTGGCTCTTGTTAAAAACAATCGGAATTAACATGCTGATAAGTTCAACGTAGTTATTTGAAAATTCATCCATGCTGGATAACGTTTTCAAACAGGCATTTTATATGATAATAATGTGAAAGGGATTGAATTATTATCATTTTGACTAATGAGCCATGATACCAACTTCGAAATGCAATAATCTAAAATGAGACCCAAATTCAAATATTGAAACCAATGAACAATGTTTCACAAACAATAACACACAATAACGCAAAGATCACTACCACCATATTTGGTACTATAAACAAACTTCTTTTACAATAAATGTAACAATAAAAGAAACCACAAAACACATTATTTTAATACACATTTAAAAAAAAATAACTATACAATTTAGTTGTGACATCAGAACATGACATCACATTTGAGCGCGTGTACACATGCCTTCGTTATTTGTGATATAGACATGTTCCATAAACTATGACAGCATGAAATAGTTTTAAACAATTGTGATAATAATGATATTATATAATAAATCATTATTGTAGATAAGGCAATATACACGGTCACAAGTAAATATAATTCAACATGGTACTTGTTAACTCCTCAAGTAAACATTTGAAAAACGTCCTTTTCATATTAAGTTTTGCACGTGCACATAATACACACTTTATCTTACAACAATTCTTGAAACTTACATATAACAGGACTTTTTCAATAATTAATAAAGTTTAGTGTCAGCTTAATGCATGGTGAATGTTGACAGGAACATTATTCGGTCAAAATAATTATTTATACACTGTACACACAACCATGTAAAGTATTGATTAAACAAGCTATGTTACAGTAGCTATACAATATTTTAAAATAAAATATTTACGCAATAAAACGTGTATATACAACACTTGTTAAAGACGAAACACCATAACACTCATTCTTTGCAAAAGAATCACATTCACAGCGATATACAGATACAAAATCTAATTATGGTTTAAACGTCAATATAACATTTATATTAAACAGTTTCGGACATATCAAACGCATACATTGTATTATAAATGTAGAAAGTCTACTCTCTTTTGATGATTGTTTAGCATAATTACACAAACACATCACTCGACTGTTGATTGTTTACGCCTGCGACACGCGCACGTCAATTGCGACGTCTAGTTCCTATTTTTCTACAAAGCGCCTCATAAGCCATAACCCAGGCATATGCACCATGTTTGTATAATATATTCGAAGGGCCGTCCAGCCATTGTGTGTCATCAAGGTCAATATACTGTTTCAGGGATTCAAACAAACTGAAAACAAATAACAACAAATATAGCAGTGTGAGAGGTGTGTCTAAAGAAATAAATTTCTGAAAATAACTTGTGCATATAATCGAATTCATGTCAACGACAAATCCAAACACACGTTAAAAATCGTTGTGACTAATAAATAAAAATACAGCAAAGCCTCGTTTTAAATGTACCAGTAATTTTCCGTATCCACATAGTCCTTGTCATCAGAATTTTGGCGCACTGCAATTACGAGTATCAATAACTCGTGCAGTATTTCCAGCATGGTATGTAATTTGTCGATGCTGAGATGTTTCATATACTCCTCAAATGTTGGTTTGGCATTGTCTGGTATGTCCTGACAAAGATTGTCGGGAAATGTCTCGAAAACCTCCTAAAACAATTAACATAAATGTTGTTCTTGTAATTCTAGTATTATACATTAATGATTATCAGTACATATGTATTATTTATTGACGCATCAAATATCAAAAGTTCGTCGAAACTAAATGATATTCATTTCATTTGCAAATTGCATGAGGTATACAAAAGTGACATAAATATAGGGGTTTAAATATTGTTATTCAAACTAAAACGACCTCAAATCGTTTGTCGATATGCGAATGTGAATGTGAAGCAACTTCATAGCAGCAAATAATTGTCTGTACCTACGAATTAGTGAAATTGCGAATTAGGTATATTATTCATACAATATTTGTTTCATGACTAAAATACAAAAATTATATCTTACCCGTATAGTATAATCATCGCATATATAAACAAACAAGCACTGACTACTTACCTCCGTAGGTATATTAACAAACAAGCACTGACTACTTACCTCCGTATGTATATTAACAAACAAGCACTGACTACTTACCTCCGTAGGTATATTAACAAGCAAGCACTGACTACTTACCTCCGTAGGTTGGCGAAGATCAACAAGCAATTTTGATTTGTGGAAAGACAACAGTAACCAAAGTGATCTGGCATGTTGCAACTCGCAGGTTTGGCGAGCCTAAACGTTTCAGACAAAAACACAGTATTATTTCAGTATAATTAAGTGGGTATATTTAGTTTAAAATGAATAAATTTACCTCGAAAACATAAAAATGGCAAGTAATGCATTACAAAGTAGTAATAACTACTAAACATTTAAAACCACCGTAATATAAACATAAAAAGTATTGAGAGTGAACGGCCGAAGCTTCAGCGTTGTAAAATAAAATATACCAGAATTCGTGATTGATATAATTAATATATATTAGGTGGCACACTTGAAATTTATATACAAACAATAGTTTAAGGCAATTCAACTTGAGATCAACATGAAAATATGTTTGCCTTGAAATGTTAATATAATTTAGAGATGAATTGGTATCAATATTTAAATACATACTATTGAAATAGCTGTAGTCGTTTATTCTCATCCAAACTAAGCCATTGTATTCCGGGCTTTTCCCAAATATTCTTATTAATTGAACTTTTCTCTATATTTTAAGCAGGAAACAATATAGAACATTGCATGGGCATCCTCTCATTTTAAAAAGTCCAAAACTTGTGATTTATCTTACTTTATCTTACCGCGAAATGATGCTTCATTAGAAAACTCAAGGTTCGTATAAACTTAACCTTTATACGACCCTAACGCCTTATACGACCCTACATGTAGAAAGTTTGACGGACTACATTTACTAGAATTCGTGGTTTAAAAGTTTAGAATGGGTTCGTTCATTTACCGTTCATCTTTGATGGTGGTTAAACACTTTATATATGATGATTACGTAGAGTATATAGATATACGGTACAAATCTACCAAATGAGCACAAAAGTAATCAAAATTTTTACGTTATCCAGTCAATATACGATATCCAATATACGAATAACCGTATTAAATTCGCCAAACATAACGTGCGTATTATGCAGCCAAGCGTTTGCGTAATTCAGATTCACGCAAACTAAGACAAGGACGCGAGTTGAGATTGAAAACGCAATAATTCGGACAAAGATATGAAATGTTTCTGTATTTCGGGTGTAGCACACAAGTATATTTACAATAGATTCAAGTATATTAAATATACTGTTCTCAAGTGTGATGTGAGGTTTAACAACTCATCGTGGAAGCTGAAATGTGTTACTGTCAAGGTCACACACTCGACAGAGGGTTAACACTTTTGAACATTGATTTAAAAGGCAAATGTTAACATGAAGATTAAAAGTAAAGTTTGAAAGTTAAATTCGACTGCTATGTTTATTTTTGCTTTAAAAGCTTTGGATGAAACTGTTATTGATATCTAAATAAAACATTTCCACTGTATGTGTGTAACAGTCGACTCGCTGAAAAAAGTTGAATCGAGGCATGTAGCGATTTTTTGTTTCTTGACAATGTTTTTCAAAAGAGTATTGAAGAATACTTTCGAGTGGCGGAAACATCATGACTTGATTCCATTCCAATACTACGTAATGTTAAATTTAGTTATGTAAATGTGTTTTAGACATTGTTTACCAATAAAACATTAATAATTATTTAACAAACCAACAAGTTTAAAAAAAAAATCAAAACTTTTGATAAGACAAGAAGACTATTAGGTTTCGTGCCTTTGTGTTCTCGAATTTATCCACCCTTAAGCAACAGTATATAGTCTCATTTTATCGACTAATCAAGTCGTGGGAACGACTTACCAAGTCGCGGGATAATCATTACTTTAACCCAGCCCATGTCCCATTTGTGCCACCGTACAGAAGTATGTATAGTGAATTTTGTATCGAAAGCATCGGGATTCTCCCAATCGGCCATTACCAAAATAACGTTTTAGTTAGGTTACTGGGGTAGGCCAGATATAAAAACGTCCCGTTCCAGAGACGAGACGACTCTGGTTCTTTTTATGTACGGTGTGAAGCACCTAGTACACTACTCCTTGTTTAATTGTCATACTGACAAGCGAAAGCGAGCATGACAATATGGTTAAGCGGGAGTATCAAATCTGAGAAACCTAAATACTAGCGCTCGAGTTTAATTACTAGACCAAGGACCAGCTCACGACAACACTAAAGTGCTTTTAAATCGCTGACCAATGTTTCCAAAGACAACATGATATGGGAACTTTTTATGCTGTTCACACGGTAAGCTACTTTCGCCCTAGACGAAAATATGCTATGATGCCCGCCAATATTTATTAAGTTTACTTAATGCGTACAGTTTTGTTTGCGTATTTATGTCAATGAATTAACTATTATAAGCAACAATATCAGTATATCTCATAAAACCGTATTAAAAAAAATAGAACATTAAAATTATATCGCTTAGTGATATTTGGGAATATTGGGAATATAAGCCAAAGGTAAATTGAACAAAGCAACAACCTTCAAATCACTGACCCAGTTTAAGTTATGGTTTTTATTTCAATGTTTGTTAAGTGGGAGCAGTGGTCTAATGGTAGGACGCTGGCTTAGGGATCGAGAGGTCCCGGGTTCGAATCCCGCCCTGACCACTGGAATTTCCTTGAGCAAGAAATTTATCCCACATCTGCTCCTCTCCACCCAGGTGTTTAAATGGGTACCTGTGAGGGAAATAAGCCAATGTGCCGTGGCTGCATACTGCGCCAAGATGTTAACGGACGACTTATGACCCAGTGATCAGGGACAAATGTAAAGCGCCTTTGAACGCACATCTCGAGTATGAAAAGGGCGCTATATAAATGTGGTATAAAAAAAAATAAAAAAAAGCAAATGCCTGTTGGCGCATCGAATTTTAGAGTAAATATTTAACAATTAAGCTATTGGCATGTAGCATAAAGCGGTTTGCTGATTAAATATACCACATGATTATCGCATGTGCGATTAAATATAATAGTTAAAATAAAAAGTATTGTTAACACAAATTAACATTATTTAAATGGACACAGGTATCTTACCTTTTGACTTAAAATTGGGTTTTCGATTCCAAGCACTTCAACCATGAATGCACCAAGCTTGGCAATTGGTTCGCCACCAGCCGTCTTCAAGAAACCTATAGCGGTGTCTAAATTATCGAGCGAAGCAAACACTGATGGAAGCGCTCGAAGTTCTTCACAAATTTGTTTTCTTACATCATCACTTAATTGAGCCTATGTGAAAACAAAACGATTTGATATAGGTCAATCTACATCAACAACAGTCCTATGACACTTATATATATATGTTATAATACACTGTGTGAACCCAATGTGTTTATGACGTATTATTTTTAACTTTGTTATAAAAACCTGAATAACTGAACATCTATACTATCGTAATTTAGCATATATTATGTTCATAAGGATCAACACTTCATTCACATAGTCTATCTAATTGAACTCAAAATAGCTCGTGTTATACTAAGGAGAAGTGTTAAGCGTTCACATACTTGTGGGATTTTTTCTTGTAGCTTTTTTAAAACTGCCGCGTTTGTTATCTCGTTTCTGTATACCATCAGGTCGATCTTGAACGTTAAGAAAATAATCCAATAAGAAATATTCATCATCATATTATGCGAAAAATAAAGAAAGACAAACACGCCGTAACATGTAAATTACGAACAATAGACCTTACATTAAATAACGCATGTATTTTAGTTGTTTTACCTCTAGAAAAGGTCGTAATTCTATATTGGACTTTGAGTAGAGAAGTCTGTCGATGAGTTGTCTCTCCATTCCTGCGAAGTCATACTCTACCGTGGTTCCGACACCAATCTCAAAGGAATACTGACAGTTTGCTAGCAGGATTGGCATAATGTCGTGTTCATGATCGTAGCAAATAAGATGAGCCGCGTTCACATTCATAGGTTTAACAGAAGGGATGTTTAACCTATTACAAGAAAAATTAAAAGTTCTGATTGAAATAAAAATGTTTACCAGATCTATTCTATTTTTATTTCTTTAAAACTCAATCTTAATTAAAAATTTACGTACAGGTAGCTACGTTTTACTTCTTCCACATATATGGATTTTTAAGGAAATTGTGCGTCCAATTTATAATATAACAATTATTATGTACACTAAGGTTTATACGAAAACTATATAACAAAAACATAATCATGATTTATTCTATATTTATTACAAGTGAATTTCATAGACAATCAATACAGCAAAATCGTTTAGTTAAATGAATAACTCGAAAAGCCTCTAAACTGTTTAATTCTTCTATGTAATTTAACAGTTGTAATAAATGAAAAGCCTTGTAATGAAATGCAGTCAAAAAATTTCAATATGAATTACTGTAAATTGTACTACCTGTCCGATTTCTGACCATAATATTCTAGCATTTCATTCTGTTTCCGAAAGAGGTAATCTAGCATTGCGTATGAACACAAACCAGGACCGTCTGTTGTTGGCAGGAATATTGCAAGAGATGTGTCGTCGTTGATCTGTTCGTTACACAATTCTTCAGGGAGTGTATAACGTCCAGATTTAGTGAGACATCCTTAATACAAAGCGTAAAGAGCAAATGAAAAAGAGATTACATAATCGTTTAATTAAATGTCTGCAGCTTACATTTCTAAATAAACGTACGAGATCGAATGTAGTTTCTTAAACTATTTTTGAGGAATTGATTATTGCATAGTTCAGTTACTAAACATCATATTAAATAATAAGCATTTATAAAATTATAAGAAATAATCTACTGGGTCCACATTTGTAAACATAAAGCTTTCTCTAAAAGACGACGGTTTGGAAGAATACACTTCTAATATAATATTAACGTACCGTGTTGCAAAAATGTTCTTGTTGCATCCCATGCCATTGAAAAGGCATCAATCCATTTTTCAACACCGTGACATTCGGACAACTCTGTTATAAAAACAAAGTGTATAAACAGGTTGAGGCGTTAAACGACTTTATGCAAAGTGAAAACAAGATTGTTGCAAACTGTTCAACATATACTAAACAGTAAGCTTATTTTGAACGTTGAACGTTGAAAATTATATGCGCGTAAATAATTAAACAAACTAACATTGTTACCTCTTTAACGTATACATTCACGTAACGTCACTAATCGGGGTAAAGTATACATACCACACAAATTAACATTTTGAAAACTCACCTGTTTTGAAGTCTTTAACTGTTATTCTTTTTGCTTCTGCTTTATCAAGTTTTCGTTGGAATCTCCGTAACAGTGCACGTTGCAGTTGCATAATACTTGGCAGGTATCTCAGAGCTTGCAGAATGTAATCCTTGAAATATACATTATTCAATATCATTCGTTTTACACATCAAACAAATACTAATATCATATACAAAACAAAGCCAAGTAACCAAGAGCCTTATCACAGTCAAAACAAATGTCCCTTATCAGGCTGACTTTGCCGGAGTAAGAACATGATCTCCATAAGTTTCATTAACCTGGTACATTTTAGTCATGGCATGATGCAGATTTTAGTTTTCAATAATTAATGTAATCATGTCGCACCCACAATTTTAATCTAACAAAGAATCTGGAATAACGTGCTTATTCACCCTCTAGCCACATACTGAGTCTCATCAACCGTTGGAGTTGTTGCAAGACTCATTTTTAGTTTTCAGTTATTTCTGTAACCATGGAAACAACACGTGGACAAACAATAAAATAACTTGCATTTTCGAAAAATTTCCTTCCGTCGGTTTAATGATTTTCAGCAACCTTATTTAATTACTGTTAGTTATCGAAAGATCCTTTTATTCGGGCGTACTGACAAACGTACCAAGTCACAACACTGAACTAACGGCAATATTCTTTTTATGGCCCCTCGATCCACACGCCAACTTTCATAAACATAGCTTTAGTTCTTTTTGGTTTGTCATATGATTACGATATCAATTGTTTAACTAGTCGTGTTATAATAGCAACCGCAACTGTTATCGAAAAAACAAAAGTGAACTAACGTCCATATTTCCCATATGGCTCCCCATCCACAAAATGAGTTTTATCAACCTAGCTTAATTATTTTTTTTTATCGCAGGATCCAAACGTTTCGAAAAAAACGGACAAACATAAATGGCATATATGACATATACAAAATTTCTCATATTTCCCTAACATACCAAGTTTTTACAATATAGTTTATATAGATTTTGCCGCATCGTATATGAGTATTGTTTTTAATGAGTTCTGTAACCAAAGCTTCTGTTAACCTAGCATTCACAATTGTGTCTGACTAAAACAGATATAACATGCATATCACCATTTTGCAATTTATCCACATATTACAGTTTCATCAACCTAATTTAATTATATTTTTTTGGTTATTTTACTAGGTAAAGCTTCGGACGGGAAGATTGACCCATGAACCGGGTTCAAACATATAGTACCCTCTGGTTACACCAAAAGAAAAACATTTTAACATTTTTTTGTTCCAAAAGTAAGTTTTCGGAATGCCATACCTCGTTCAAGAAACGATGAAGAATACGTGGAGGTCGTTTTAATTCGCGCATTTTCGAGTCCAGTTCCTGAGACATATGCTCAATCGTTATTGGAACACGAAACCTCCACATCCGAGGTACTTCCAAAAGTTGCTCGAGATCTTGTGCATCTTGCCTATTTTCTGTCTCATATATCAAGCACAAAAGTGGATCAGCCCCTAAAATAATTAGAATTAAGTTGCAACTACAAAAGCAATTTTAGAGCAGTCGAAATAACGTGTTGTTTCGGTTTATATTATTAAAATGATTACGCTCTCCCAATTCAAAGCTTTTATTTAGAAAAAAACATGCACTACCACAAAACAGCAGCACTGTGATTAAAATATAATTTGAGCTAAAACTAACTGATAACATAATAACTCTCCGTAAATCAGTCAAAATTAACTATACACGGTAAAATGTCGAGCCCATTGTCAATAATGCTTGTAAAAATTCAACAACCTGCATCATGCAAATGTTTTCCTTTGACCTATAAAACGACTCTGACCTTTGCCCAAGAGTGACATACTTTCTTCACATGATGAGAATTCGTGGCAAATTTTTTTGAAATAGCATGATGAATTAAGTTGTAGTCCAAACATGTTATTTTTTGCCCAATTTCACTTTTGACCTTAAAATTTGACATTGACGTACGAGGTAGGGAGACAGATGTTACATGGGATACTATCATCATCTCGTGCTTTATAATTATTGTATTTTATTTTAATTGCATTACGAATGACACAGTCTTGCCATTTGTTTTACAAAAGTCGCCTTCTAAGAGTTACCTTGAACTTTGAGTTGGAGAGATTGATTTTACATGCGACACGCTGTCTCATTATGGTGGTCATTTGAGGTAATTTACTTTACAACTGCATGATTAGTGACAAAGTAAGAGTCCAGACAAGCTGTTTTAAATGCAATTAAATTTTGACCAATAAGTGCGACTTGAACTTTGAGGTTGTTCGACGGGTGTTAAATGCGCCAAACAATCACCATATGTTTGACATTTTTAAGTTATTGTAAAATTGAATGATTAATGACAAAGTTAGTGTAATCATTTTATGGTAAAATGTGACCTTTTACCTCTAAGTGTGACATTCAACTTAGAAGACGATTGTTAAATGCGTCATGTCGTCATTTGGAAGTGAACATAAATGGTACGTTATACTAAAAAGCACCATGTATGACCAAGTTACAGTCCTCACAAGCTCGGATGAGGTGTGTATTTTTTCCGAATTTTACTTTTGACCTTTAGGTTTAAACTTGACCTTTGAGGCAGGGAGACGGATGTTACATGCTACACTTAATTTTCTCATGATGGACATTTGGGGTAAGTTATTTCAAGTGCAAAATACATCATACAGTTATAGCCCAGACAAGCTGCTCCATAACCAAATTTGTCATTTTAAGTACAAGTGTGGGCTTAACCTGTGAGGTGCAGAGAGGGTCGCTACACGCGATACTCCGTCTCTTAAAGTTGGTCAATTCATGTAAGTTATTTTAATGTCGCATGTTCGATGACAAAGTTACAGTCCAGACATCATGTTTATGTCAAATTTCACCGTTTACCGCCTACTGTGACCTTGACCTTTCAGGAAAGAAGACGGGTGTAAGACGCGACACGTTTTCTCTTTATGGTGGTCTTATGTGGTAACATTATTTTTGAACTGAATGACAAATAACACAGTTACAATATGGACAAACTGTTTAGAACCAGAATTTAAACTTTTACCTCGAAGTATGACCTTGAGCTTTTAGTTCAAATGCGTATTTACTCGCGACGTCTTCTGATATTGGTTATATATGGTAAGTTGTTCATGAATTGCAAGAAAAATGACAAAATTACAGTCCGAACAAGCCACACGCACCAAATACACTCGACCATTATGATATTACAAGCTTTTCGTGCCGGACAAATAGAGCCAATATTAGATTAATCTTTAGCATCTATAAATTACACATGTTTTACTCTTACATTATAATCGTATTTTTTTTTAATTAATCTGTTAAAGTTTGGGTTTGTTTTACCTAAACGTTGATCATTTACGATTTCGTGGTTGAAACGCATCAGCCAATTTTCAGCTTGCTGAAAATTTGAAACATGGTTAAAAGACCTGAGCAAAATCAATCACTTCGTTTTAGCTGATATATTTACATTGCAAAACGATTGCCAGTAATATATGTATACATGCATTGATAGGCAATAGTCTTTTTATATAGTTACACTCAAAATTCCGCGCAACACGATCGTGGCAAAGCTATTTTCCCAGGCTTTTCTATCTTCTTTTGAGGAAAGTAGATGTACTTCCGCTGGAAATGCTTCACCTGCAATTTAATGTTTATTTTTTATTTTTTGATAACTTATCGATATTAGAAAAAATAAGAAAAGGCATATTGTAGAAAAGTGTTTGTAAATAAAATTTAAATTTATAAACAAACATATTTGAAAAAATAAAAATGTTCATAAGCATCTTCAAACCTTCTTTTTCTATTTTGTCAATCACAACATGCATCAGCAAAATGACATCATCAACACTTCGTCCAAGTGCTCGCTTAAGATCGCTGACATTCGCTTTGATGTGATTCATAATAAAGTCTGACACTTCGGTAGTGGCAATTTGCGGCTTTATTATTGCTTGAATCTATATGAAAGTAAAAAGTAAATAATAACAGGCAACAAAAACGTTGTACTGTTGAAGCTAGAGTTATTGCTTGAGTTGTCACTGAAATTCAGAAAGGTTATATTTAACGCAATTGAAGACGTTGCGAATATACACAGAAAAAGACGATATTAAAAATGGCACAAAACATTAAGGTTACAAACCATGAAGGCTTAAAAATAAACTAACCTGTCCTAGTAATATTTCACAGGTTAGTTTAAAGTTTTGTTTTGTAAACAGTTAAAGGATTGAATTAATATTGAATTATATTTTCAATAACTTTCAACCCGTATTTTTTTTTACCTGCTCAACTGGCCCCAGGTACATAGCCATGTGCAGCATTAGTCTGACAGCAGCACAGTAAGTGGGATTCAATTCTCTTTCTGGTTTCAAAACAACCCCGTCCATGGCCTTACCAAGAACATGGCCTCTTTTTGTAGTATCGACACTAGAATGAACACAAACAGCTATGTGTTGTTGTTTTTTAATTAGAATGCAATCGTTAAATTTGAAATGAATTTAATACGATCACACGTATAAGGTGTTCTCCGGCGAGTTTGTGCTTTACAGTAAGTGTATTGAAACAATATAGTGAGCGGTAACAGCGGACACAAACGTGTTAAAAACTATTTCAATAACTCACATATTGCTCGCAACGTTGCCTAGCAAAGGTTTGTATTGTTTCCCACCAACTTTTTCTCGACATTCAATGCAATATCCAACCGAATTCGGTTTCCCACACTGGGCATTTATAAAAGGAAAAATATATTAAAACAAATAATATAATAAAATAGCACGCATTGATATTCACTTGTATGGTTTAATTTTTTGCGTAAAATATTCTAGTTAATTTGATACAGATAGTTTTTCAGTCAACGACTGCATACAATTTAAGAATAGAGTTATGTCAATGGTAAAAATTGCGCAAAACTGTGAGAAATCCAAATTTAGTGCAGTAATAAAAACGATAAACAATTCGCACGTTTCAAATGTATTAAACACATTTCAAAATCGTACTTACATCACCAATGAAGTAAGGATGACCCTTTGGGCAACCTGATAAATTTAAACAATTATTGGATTAAACATCTTATACATGTATATCGTATGTGTTATAAAAATACATGTTTCTGTTTTGCCTCATGTTTTCCAAAATTGTAACCAAACATAACGCACGAGCGGTAAATTAAAACCAATATAATCAGACAAGTTTAAAAGTACACGCAAATAAGTATTTGCCAACTTTCCAACAATATAACTTTAATTATTCTATGCGATTATATACTATAAAACGCACAGTAGACAGCCGTGTTCTCATTTCCTTGTTCCCTAAGAACGGCACGATGTACATCTTCCAAATCATCTTGTGGCATGGTTGGCAACAACATAGTCTGTACAAAAAAGGTTGTTATAATAATTAAAGTAACATGAATACATGATTGCAAATATTTCGTTAAATAAAGCTTAACCATAAAAAAATCAGTGTTCCATATTGCAATAGCCAAAATTTCAACGCTAGATGTGGTATGGTAACATAGATTTAACAAGATAAAGATAAATTAGTTTTATTTTGTGTGCGACAATTTATTCTATGTTTATTTTCCGACACACATTTACAAGCGAACGCTTGACTTGCTTCGGGAAGCGTCGTCGGAAGAACGACGTATTAATGAGAAGTATGTCGTGCTCCCGAAGCTGCCCTAAGCCAATCTCGCATTGGCTAGGAATTCTTCGGATATCGTAGACGGAAATTGACATTGAATATATTGTGACACAAAAAATAAAACGTGCATTTTGAATCGCAATACATCTATGTTACCAGACCACATCTAGCATTAAACATATGGCTATTGCTATAAGGAATATAGATTTGTTATGTGTTAAAATTTTTTGTTCGAAATATTGTTCGAATTTTAGTGTTTAAGGCTTTTAACAAAAAAAGAAAAACTAATGTAATAGTTATCATATTAAGTATGTGTGGATGGCCGGGATTAAAAACAACCGAAGTTAAAACAATACTTTAATTCCAACCGTCCGTTACATATAAAAATTCCTATTTACCTGAATAGTTGGGTTTCCATTCATTAACGCTAAGTAAGGATCAAGAACGGAAGACCCGTATTGCAGCTTTGACATAACTATCTTAAAGTGAACCAAAAGGCACTGCAATCCCTGGTGAAGCATATCCGTTCCATGTCTCGGATTCAAGAATTGGGGATGAAGATCGTTGCTTAACAGTTTCTCCAAAAATTCCTATGCATATTTATTAATATAACATATATATATATATATATATATATATATATATATATATATATATATATATATATATATATATATATATATATATATATATATATATATATATATATATATATATATATATATATATATATATATATATTCTTATATAAAATGTTTATTTAACATGTCAAAATGAAACTTATTGTACAATATTTAGTTTTTAATTGTGGCTGTTCGTATACACATTTACAAGAATTTCATTTAGCAAGTGTTATGTACATTATGTATTTGTTTCAATAAAACGATAACATGTATAACACAACTTTTGATCACTTAAAATTAATTACAATATATAGTTTTTTATGCACAATAAGTGATTCGATTTTGTTTTTTAACTAAGGATTATAATTGACAAACCTTGTCTTGAGTAATGTCCGAGTTCATCAAAAATGTGGAAAGTCGCTTGATAGCCTTAAATAAATATATTCCAATATACACAAAAACGTTAAACAATAAATCCTAATTGAAATTATCTGTATTTAACAATTACTACGACATGTGCTTTTAAATGTTTTTTAATGTAAATAGTCTTGTTAATTCATTTATTTGTCTATGTAACATTTCGGTTACAAAATAAGATGAGTAGCATGTGTCATTAAGAAGCATTTTAAAACCAACAGGAAAAGATAACTATAACCACTGTACAGTTTGCCTCGTTTGTTTCAGATGACGGACATTGGAGCAGGTGATCTCTCTATGTACAGCCAGTTGTAGAACAGTTTCCATGCGTTCACCACACTTCTTTAGTTCCTGGAACGATAGTTACCATCTATGTTAGAGCTTTTTACACTATTTACATGTCAAATGAAAACAGTACCATTGGTGCATTAAGCTTGTATGCAAGATGTTTGCTTTTTAACTTGTTTCATACATATTCGCCAGTTAAGAGTATTTTGTCAGCGTTGAAAGCTTTTATACTTATATTGTTTTACTTGCAGTAGTAGTAATATTAAATATTTAAACAAAGCACAGTTAACAACAATGAACTCACTTCCAATTGGTTTTCTAGGACACTGATCTCCCCACCAAGAAGTATCTGTGTCAAAAGTTCTCTTACGCGTATGTACGATTGACCAGCAACTATGTATCGGTCAGAAACTTCAGCCTGAAACAAACGCATTCATACTAAACTCTGTAAGTCCTATCATACCATTTCTTTTGTCATACGCTTATATATATAATACTAGAAACTTTGGTAATGTTTCTATAAAAGTCTGTCTTGACGATCATTTATTCATATATCAGATGGAATCAAATGCGAAATCGTGTTTTCTTTGCAATGCAATAATCATGTATGAATTTTATGAACGTGTAAGATAATATGTTGTTCAGTCGCATGTTAGAGACACCTTCTAGGATATGACAACATGTAGTGGTGAATTTTGTAGCATTTATTACCGTACTAGAACTGAAAAGTCGTTAGTAACCTTACAAAAGTCTCGCTTAGTGTTAATATTTCTAAACTCGTTTAATAAACATTGTAATGAAATTACAGCTCTTCAAAGATCCAATATATTTAAGTTTTGTGACATATTTTACCTGATCCATCGTCCCATTCATAGCGATCCAGTTGAAGAGCGGCGATGAGGATCTCGCTAATTCGGAATACAGGTAAATGCCGTACTGTCTACACAGCAGTTTAACGATATATCCCCTTAAATGTAACATCATCAATGTGCATGCAACGAAACTACGTTTTGCAGCAAATTATGTCGATGCAGCAGCAATACTCATTTGACATTACTACATTGTCAACAAAATACGATTGAACTACACGTTTACTACTATTTAAATGGTGCCGAAGAACATTCAAGCTTAATGTATCTTCGCACGCCTTAGAATGACACAAAATGAAATATCTATGCAGATAATAATAGGGAATTATTTTTATTGTACATATACGGCTTTTATTTATTATCATTTATCAATTAAGATTTCTTACTTGGGACTTTCTGAACATGAATCGATGCAAAATGTCCTCGCAGCCGTAATTATTGACCAAATATACATAGGGATATCCTTTATATTGGTGCGACTATATTCAGCCATACATCGTGTTGCTGTTGCTAGACATGCTCTTGCAGTCGCTATTGCATACAATAGTTCAGTTTTTGAATTGTGATTGTTAAAAACGCCAGAGGCGTTTTGAAACAAACTGCAAACAAGTGTTGCCCTGGAATCGCCACTTCGTTCTATACACTGAACTTGTATGTCCTGCAATCATAGTGATATAAACATCCAGACTGCATTGGATAATATTCCATTAAATTCGTTACTTCTTTACTGTTAATGTACGTAAATATCATTATCACACATAGTGTTAAACGCTAGCAACCCATATGAAGGGTATTTGGTCTTGTTGCATATACTTTATGTTTGCACTGTATTTTATGTATGTCTCTAAGAGTTTTAAAGTCTAAACAATATATACGATTAACTTTCATATCAAGTACATAAATTATCAATTCGGTTAACATTGTAATTTCCTATATATATTATTCAAATAAATAAATGTTATACCTCCCAACACTGAACAATCAGGAGATACATATCTATCCGCTCTTGTACTCCAACGTCATCGTCTAGTTCAGCCTGATCAATATACTTACGAAGATACTCGGACACGCATTTCTCTTCACTAGAATTTGTAACATAGCACATACTAAATATGATGTCCGCACCAAGAAATGTGTAAAAGCCAACATAACCATACTTTTTAACGTAAGTTGAAAAAATATATACATCGAGAACTAAAAACATGCAACACCATACACAAATCATGCCAAATATAGTTATTAAACAAACCTTGCTTTCAAAATCAACTTTAAAAGGAACGATCTAAAGACTGGATTCGGATCCAAGCCAGTGTCGAAAAGATTTATGTTCTTTGTGAAAATTTTGCCAGACTTGGTCTTGCACGTGACATATCCGAGTAGTTTTTGAAGAACCTCAACTGACGTAGTGACACCGTGGGTAAAACACAACTGCGATACAATCTCCAAGAAAAATGTATTGCACCGTTTTTGATACTGCTGAAGTTTCTCGATGCTAATCCTGTAACCGAACAAACATACATTTGCGTTTCATTCTATTATTAGGGTTCGCTAACACTGTTCATACCTTACACCATAATGCAATATAAACAGAATTATGGTGTCCGCCGCGTAGTGATTTCTTGAAATATATAAATTGTTTATGGTTAGTAACTTACCGCATCTTTTCGTCGATGTCGGGTTCCCATTCTTTGTTCAATTCTTCTTTGCACACTGGACATCTGTATTCCTCTAACACTTTCATTTCTGTAAAACATTTCTGGCAAAGTATGTCCTTTGAATTGCAAGGGACGGTTATGGGTGACGACTGCAAAGCATCCTCACATCTACCACACTTGACGGTCGTGCTGAAATTTTGAGTTTCAAATGTTCCTTCGTAAAATAGACTCTGGGTAAATATTTACACTTTGGCAAACATATGATAGAATAACCATTACACTAACGTACTGTATTTGATGTTAATTCAGTGATACACCACAGCAAACCAATAAGTTTTGTTTACATACCCTATTATTTCTGTAAATGCTGTCTTGTTGCAGATTTTTAGGAACTTTTCCACTGCCTCGAATGAATCTTTTGTACTGAGATTAACATCGTCGCGAAGTAACTAACGTAAAATGACAAATAACTCAATACAATTTATGCACTTCATTACTTTAGAAACAATACATTACGAAGACATTTTGTTGGTTTCAGAAAATCCGCTCGATGTCGTAACTATACTTTTTTTTAAACTTAAGTAACACGCCAAAACTTTTTGTCACCTATGCTCGAGTTCAAATTTGTTGATCATTGGTGATGTTTAAAGTAAAATTTAATATATTGACAAATTTGGAAGTTTATCGCTACAGAAACCTTGAACATGTTATGCTAGTGCCACACAAATTGCTATGTTTTTGATCAAACAAGAAATGAATCGTCGCACTATTCGACGTGGAAAAAAGTTTCATTTGTACATTTTAAAGTCACGGTGATGACAGTCCGTAAACGTATAACATTTCGAGCGACCAGACACACTACCGAAAAACCGACAGACTTAACACAATGTGTACACTTTCATCGTGGGTATACATACAAATACATGTTGGTCTAGAATCATTCGTAAATACATTTGAAATTAAAATACAACCAACAAATATCCCATGTTTATTAAGCTGTTTTTTCTAGTATGTGCTTACACAAATTGGTAATCCATTTGGTAATACTTCAATTAAAATATGAAGTGCAGTGTTAAAAAATGATACTACCTGCCACAGTGGCATACAGTATTTGATTGTAATGCTTTTTTCCGATTCGTTGGCACACACGTTCTCAATGAATAGCTTCACGACTACGACACGGCTCCACTTGGATCTAAAGAAATATATCTAAATGACATGTTTTATAGGGTAAAGCACATACACATATCAATATGTAAATCAAATATTACTATACAAAAGTCTTTTATTTGAGCCAAGTGACCCATGAACATTTACGACAATGCATACAGCATGACTCTCAATAGAACAAGAGCTCTCCCAAGACAGCGCGCTCGACTATTTTTCCGCTTTCATAGTACAATGTACATTTTATGTCAATTACCCGACATAATGATCACAAAGTCAATTTTAAAGATTAATATCAGTAGTAATCGTATAGTATAAATAAACTTAAAACTGTGAAACTGGTTTTATTAAATTACAATCATAAATCAGGACATACAAATAAGCTAGATGTTCATATCAATTTATGTAGTTGAATTTTATTAAATGTGTAGACAGATCTGCTACCCGCACACAGATCTATTGCACAATACTTCCAGCCAAACTAACGTTAATGTGCGGAAACCATTTTTCTATTTTAAGTAAGACCTTGACAACTGGTCTGATATGCTAACACACTCTAGGTAACTACCTACAAACCAAATTAAAGCACAAAACGCCCATCCAAAATAAAATTATAGAGCGGGAACATTTTTATTTTAGCAACGGTGATCTGGATCTTGACGAAACTGGGCACAAAATGCAAGCCTATGCTAGGTTTGCTGTCAGAAAAAGATAGGAGTTGGTTCACGCACACGCTAAGCTGAGTGCACCAAATACAAAATGTTCAGTAAGGTACATATCTGCCAAATAACAGTTAGGATTTACGGGCCTTGTCAGTGACTTTAAATGATGATTCCAAACGACAAGTGTTAAGTATCAATTAAATAACTATAGTAGTAACAGAGATATATACTTGTTACATTCAATCTTTGAAATGAATTTAAACCTGCAAGCAATCCTTTCCTAGGTACAAAAGGGTGTATAATGAATAGTAAAACTTAATGGTGCTGGTCAGTGACTGTTTATAAATACCCTAGAAGACATTGATACATATAGCTTTTTCACGCAAAAAGTTAACCCGACTGGTCTATGTACGAAAGTTGCATAATTATGCTAAATTGCAGGTCAGAGGCTTTGGCCTTGGTCAGTCACCTTCCATAATGATTCTAACAACATGCGTTCTTGCACGCAAACCCTTACCGGACTTTCATAGCTACAATTTGGGGCATAATACGCAAATTGTTTACGGCTATAATATGTATATGTGACTGGTCATAAAGACCTCGAAAAAATATATAACGTTTTATTTCAATATCTGTAGCAAATATAGAGATTTTGACAAGTTGAATGCAAACTTTAACATAAATAAATAGGAGCATAGTTATGTTTCAAATGAATCTCTTAATAGAACAGTGACATGCAGATGTTGCATTTATACTTTAATCGAATTCATTAGTACTTCAAGGGGCAAAGTTATGCTTAATTGCATGTCAGAGTTATTGAAATAAGTCAGTTATTTTATTTAATGACCATAAACACAAATGTGAAATTCCAATGAATAACTGTTCTAGAAACACTGATGAGATGTTGCACGTTTACCTTAACCGAATTCCCAAGTACGAAAAGGTTTAATAACGCTGTTAATTTGCAGGTCAGAGTTATATAACTTGCTCAATGACCTCACACAATGACACTTAACACATGAGTGAAGTTTCAATGAAAAACCTTCTGAAGATCTTGAAAGTTTTATCTTAACTAGAAAAATACGCGGACGCCGGCATAAGACACTCCGGACAAAAACAAGCGTGTATTTATATACACACAACTTCTTGTTTGCTATTTCAGGCTAGTTCTTGTACATGAAATCACTTTTGCGTAACAACACTAGAACATGTACTGAAAAAAGGCATTAAATCATACTGATGGCGTTTAATCATTTTCCAGTTTGTATTCGGTCTTTAATATCGAAAAACATGTTTCATGTTTCATTCCCTTTATATTTACATGGGAATTATTCATTCGGTACAAAATGCCAAAGTACATATAACATATTCCCATTTAAGACTCCTCTTTACAGTACTTCTTTCATACAAGAAACAATTCACGAATTTAAATTTTATACTTTTCGAGATACTTTCGCACAAGACAAGAAAGTGGCGTAAAACAGATGGAGAGACAATGCTACAACACATATTTCCAATATCAGTGACATAAAAATTATTAAAAAATATTTTAAGTATTAAATTTCAGTCATTTCGGAGATGATCAGCCGACACAAAAGAAACCATATTTTCAATACAATATCATATCATGAGCTTACCTTGCACTTTTTATTGAACTATCGCTATGGATACCAACACGGGAATCGTTCATAGGGATAGCCAACATAGTTTCAACGACTGGTCGGTATTTATGTACTTTGCCTAGCCACTTTTGTCGCGTAGACTTGTCGTCTAGTTCTTGGGCGACAGGATTCAAGTCCTCAATGAGCAGACACAGCGTAGAAAATGTCTGAAAGAAGATGATATAAGATGAAAATTATATCTTTTATTCGACTACAAGTATGATACAAAATGTGGCTACAGTGAAATAGCATTCTTAAAATGTTAAGTTATAAACGTTTAGAACAAATGATCGAGAAAAAGCGTCATGAATATACTAACGTATTCGTGTTCTTTGAACATGAAATGATTCGGGTTCGACTCTTTCATTTGGCAGATTCTAACGCTACACTCGCGCCATACACTATTGATGCTTCTGAAGTAGGTTAGTCTCAATGCCAGTTCTTCAAACGCAAGTCGGGCACAAACGATTTGGTTATTAATGTCGAGAGGATGTCCAGTATCTTGGCAAATCTTGATCGTTTTCATCAGAACAGTTTCGCATACAATCTGTAAATATATTATAAAAAATATCGTCTAAACTTAAATTAAATGCATAATTTATTCAAATGTCGATCGTAGGGAGAATGCACTTGAGAATGTATCGTATTATAAATGAAATCGAAAGTACATTTAATTCGGCCTCCGTTTCAGCATGGTAAACAGTGTGTACAAAGTCATGGATATAATCCATAAGTATTTCTTGTTTTAATGAATCGTTTTCCTTGGAAGATCTATCGCCACCATAAACAAGGTCTTTCAAATCAGACAACAGTTGTCCCTCCGCTGCTGAGTTGAGCGTTGTTAAACAAAGGTCAATTCTGTTTGCATCTATGAAGAAAAAAAATAGAAATATATTTTAATGAAAAGTATATTCGAAAACAACATGCAAATTAACCCACGGAACATATCATCTGACAATCATCGAAAGAGTTCAACTCATTTTTTTAAAATATCTACCGTCTTCAGTGTCCGATACATGATTCCTGTATACTTCGTCCACCATATGTATTATCACCCATGAGAACGGTAGACGAAGCTTGAATTCATGACCTTCGTAGCCGGTAGAAGCAACAAGCATTTCTTCTAAGCATTCAGTGCTATTTGGCGAGTGGCAGTCATAATACTAAAAACATACACTCGTCCATATGCAATTTACTGTGATCAATTTATATACTTCGTTTATCCCCAGATAGTACAAATTAACCAACTACTATTACCCACGACCATTTGGCATGTAGTTCTTATATAACATCGTAGTTTTATATTGTTGATTATAACACAAATCTTCAGAATATATATTTCCTTATTCTACCTTGCACTAAGACTAGCATTCAGTATTTTTAGATAATGTGAATTCTGGTAAAATGTATCCATGCATACGTATTCTTAAATATCAATATTTCATAAAGTTGTTTCGATATTTCAGTAGGCTGTGTGAAATACATTAGTATATGTCCTACAATATGCGTTTCCAAGCACCATGCTTTGGACAACAATTTTTGTAATATGAAACTTGAAAGAACACCGCACGATTCGTAAAGGAAGCTTCTACAAACATCGTACCTTAAGCGGAAGGGCGTGCGTTCGATGCAAACATTTCAACCAGAAACAACTTTTCCATTGCTCATTACACATAATCAAATCCATATTGCTGTTTGTGTCAAGGAATGAAATTATACCAGCTAACACCGGAGTCACCTTTGATACAATCGTATTGAAACAAGACCTCCTGCAAAAAAAATGTAAAGCCCTTGAAAACTTTTATATTGTTGAAAGTGGCATGATATTCTTGTGTGTACATTTTCCATAATGAACAATCAAAGCTCTTTACACTAGTTCTAGCAAAATAGAAAGCAGACCTAAACGTCCCATGTTTGTTGATGTTTTCCGACGCAGCAGCATGCCGCTCCAGCCACTGTTGAGGAATATATCCGGATTCATATTCCTTCTCTCTAAACAGTTTTGAAATCAATGAAATGATACCAGTTGTAAACGACTCTGTCCCTGTAAATTAAAATTTTCGAAATAACGAAAAATAACCAGTAAATAGAAGTAGCAGACTTTTCCTATGGTGTCAATATTTTATTTGATGATTCGTTAACATTTGTTAAAAAAGATCCCTTGCCTAAAATTAATAACATAGGGAACAATAACTTTTATTCTTGTAATAATTCATGAGGTTCTTTATTTATATTGTTAATAGGCGTGTTCCTACATGCGACTTTTAATTCAAAACGCAAAGCGGGATAAAATCACGGGTTGTTTTAAAACAAAAACAGACATTAAATAACAATATTAAAAATCAATGACACCCGTGCAGCCCTCATTGTCCACTCTAAACAATTGTGTGATCATAAAAACACATCTACATAGCTATAGGCATATTTATATATGATGACAATAAACGGCTTGAATGAAGATCTGTCTTCAATAAAATCATAACAGTGTAACCACAAATTGCTAATATATGACACACGTTACCTGGGTTGTCTTTGTCCGTAAACAATAATCCGAGAACTATCTCAACTCTCTTGGTTTCGCGTTGTTCTGCTTTAGAAATGTCTTTTACCATCGAAAGTGCATGTGGTACACAACTTCGGACAATGCCGGTAAGATAAACAATTTGATTTGTGTCACAGTCCGATCGGGTTTGTGTAAGACAATCCCTGTCTGTGTCAGGAGTTTCTGCTTTACTAACCAAAGACTTGTTGCTTTTATGTGTATTTGTGTCCGTTGGTTCGCTTTCAATATCTGTATCCTGCTCCATCGGATCAATGCATTTTTGAACATTTGCGTCTTCGCTAACCACTCTTTTAGCAGAAAAAAGCATATCGAACTATACTGTATAAATGGCCAAAATTACTGAGGACTGATAATACGGTTGTTTGCATATGTATCATATATATGATTTCCTCAAATACAAAAGTCGTTGTAGGCAGAAAAAAAGACGTATCACCGACGTCTCTATAATTAGTATTAATAACTGCTTTGAAATGTTGGAATTTATTGTATTACCACTTCAACTTTATATGTTTATGTCTAAAGCATTCCCTAAAAGATTATGAGCGACATGATAATGAGCTAACATGAACTTCACACTATTGTCTACGTATTTTTGATGTATACACATTGAATGTTGTTTTTTGTGGGGGGTTTTTACCTTGAATGTTGATGTACTTGGACACTGGAAAATATTTCGCTAACTTTCTTGTCTTTGAAAACGGTCCAGTCCGGGAGCTGTACATCTTCAGCAAACAGTTCATCAATGTGCGCCGAATGCCAGTCTCCACACTGCAAATTTCAAGTACAGCCAGCTGCATCCATTTGTTTACATGATTCAAACCTTTTGCAATACTTACTCTTTAATACGTAATATTTTGTAAACAAAAAAGCTACTTTGCGGGTGCAAACCGAGTTTACCTATGTATAACCCTTATAATACACATACTACATTAGCAATAACTTTCAAATGAAACTACGATCGCTGCATAAAAGGATTCAACTTATTTGTTACCACAGATTCAATGGGTTTTTTATTATTTGGAAATCAGAATGACTGTTGCAAAATATCCATATCATTTATAGCTGCATGTATAAAAAAAACTCAAAAAGCATATCGATAAACGTATTAATTTTGTTTTTTGTATTCATCAAATAGGTTAAATAGTTCATTATAAGATCACACGTTTACCTGAAAGTCGAAGAAACATCCCCCAGGTTTCCTCGGGAGTTGCACAATGAAGACAATGAAAACTTGTTTGGCGCGTTCTTGATTAATTTTCACAACCACGTCCATTACGCAATACCTGGCGCATGCAATTAATTTGGAGTTGACATCGCCGGAATCGCACTGGATAACGAGCAAGCTAGCAGTTCCCGACGTCGATGTAAGATGCTGTCTAATCGTGATAAAAACAGAACATGTTTACCTTAAAGTTATTTATGCGGTATAAATAGTTGAGGCGTGTTCAATTCATTTCAAAGTTGTTGAGTATAATCAAAACGTTTTGTAAGTCATACATACTTGACGCGATTACTAAATTGCTGCTCAGTGTCGAAAGCAGATAAAGACAGAAGTTCAACTTTATGCAGGCAAGGTACTCCTTCCAAAATTACTTTATCGAAATTGTTTGGCAACATCTTCGAATGACATGTAATCTGTAAGCATAATACATTAAGCTACAAAAACACGATATATAAAAAATAGTATTTTGACATATTTGTATACATGTACTGATATAATGTCATTTCTTTAACCGTATTTCATGTTCGACATTCGTGTACGACAAAAGGAAATACAATATACCTGAGCAAACAATTCCTTGCACTTAAGTGTCTCCATCTGGTAAGACAGGTAATGCAAAAAACTATTGTGTGCCTGCCTTTTGTTATAGCATCTTGCCATCCTGTCTCTTTCTGCTTTATCAAGCAGGTTGCCAGAAACAAAGGACTCGGGCGTTGCACACCATATCAGCAATTGCTTTCCTTCTTCAAGCACCTTTAACATTTAACAGGAACTACTTAGAATAAAAATTGATAAAGACTCGAAAATCTCAACGATATGCGTATTAATAATTTAAATTTACATAACAAACATTTATCTGTACATTAAAACACTCACATCTTGGTCTGATATATTGTATTCCGCGTTTCTTTTAAACACATGTAATGTTATTGAAGCACACGTGTCTTCGTGAAATCCAATGAAAACGTCTCCAACTTGCCGTTGTTTTTTTCTAAAATACAAGTTCCTTTTCATTTAGAAGCTAGATAACAAGGTTTATAGGGTCAGTAACTTTAGTTACAATAAATTCTTTTATTATCTTATTACGAATTTCTTTATCATTGTCGAATTACACAATTAACTTTTTTATTATTACAATATTATTATTTACCCTCGTGTATTCGGGACTTCATGTGAGGCGAATTGTTTGGCCCAGTCATGTAATTCCGTTGCCAGTTTCATCTGTCTTCCATTCAAAATCGTGTGAACTGTTAAGAAATGTTTCTCAAGTCGGTTGATCAGCGGGATCGGAAATTTGTTATAGACCGTTTGCTTCTCAGCAACAACGATTAACCTGAAAGACATATAAACAGTAAAACCAAAAACGACTCAAAACTCCGACCAGAGAATGATAAAATAGGATTTAAATACAAAATTCTCTCTGTATGAATTTATATACTTTTTGATTATGTCTTAAAGGGCTATAATATAATAAAGAGTCGATCATCGGTTAATAATAGCATTGGTTTGTTACACAATAAAATTATGGACGTATGTAATTTGCCTTACGGTTTGAAGTATCAGTACACGCATTTTAATTAAATCAAGTAAAACGTTATAAAAAAGTTGTCAAGCATACCTGAACTTTTTGTGAACAGGGCATTTCACCCTATGTGTTCCAAGACCAAGGTCTACATAATCTATTCCCCCGAAGTGCACGTAGTATTGATTCAATGCGTCATAGAGACTTTCGTACAGGTTCTCCAAATTTAGCAGCACAACAGTATTTCCAGTTTCCATGTTAACCTTAATCCTGTGTATGTTACGACAGACCTACATTGTAAAAGCAAATGCGTAACACAACAATAGACATGCATACGTGAGGAGCGTCATGAGGGAAACATTAAAATTACCTCTAGCGACGTGGTTTTGTAGTTTTCAGCTACCATTTGAACGAACGTATACAGCCACCCATCACTAACATATATCTTGCGGTTAAATTAATGTCAGCACTGGGGTTAACAAAAAGCCGGTTCGCGAAAACAATAATATTGCGTAAACGAAGTTACAAAATAGCAGAAGGTGTTTTCATATGCTATTTTTCTTAATATCGACCTGTTTGAATCGATGACTGGTTGATAATGGCAGTAAGTCACCTGATTGTGAATTTCAGTAAATTTTATTAAACGAACGACCGACCACGTTATAGAATTTAATAGATAAAAAATAGAACAAACTGTTATAGCATTGACATTCTCTTATAAATATCACACTCCATAGAGGGTTATAAAAGTAGTCGAACCTGAAATGGTAATAAAAGCCAAGCTTTACTTAAGTTTTAAAAACAACACGAGGATCAGCTTTTTTCGTACTCTTCAATACGACTGAACGTGTGTGTACAGCATATTTATGCGTTTTATGTTTTCAAGATGAAGTGTGCTCAATTGAATGTTTTACACCTTGTTTGTTAAAATCAGTAATATTAAATATACTATCGATATGAAACTTTATGAACAACAAATAATTGAATAATATATTGTTGATACAAAAGGTTATTTGATATTGATAGCCACACACTCGATTAATTTGTAACGAACTTCGATATTAATTATGCAGTAGGGACACATTTGCACTGTATTAGCATCGTTACGAAGAATCGTCAACGTGTTATGAATTCGGGTCGTATTACTTTATTGATGATAACATACGAATTAATTTATATAAACTATGCTTTAAATCAGTATGGACATAAATATTGATACTTGAATTTGATTATGTTGTATAAAAACAACGTATTATTTTTTATAACTGGGTCAACAATTCGCAAACGCATCAGGTACAATTTGAGTTTTATAATTGGCGAATTCAGGTGTCTGTTGGTCGATATTAGCTGCACGCTATGTATACGTTACCCGTGACGTTAGATTTTGTCTCAAAACCAAATATCAACAAGTGGTCACATAAGTTATGTTAATAAACAAATGCTACCCATTTCAAGAACCATGTCTGTATATCATGAGGCTTTAGATTTAATATTTCGTACAGACAAAGCAACAATTCATTTTTTATAAACTAGAACATAACTGAAATGTGTTCGATATTTTATTGCAAAAAATTATGATTAACATCAGAAGGTGCATATTCTCTATTCAATTTTTATAATTATTCAAAATATAAATTGTAACACATTAAACCTATAACTAAATATAGAACTTTTTATTTAAGAAACATGTAGTTATTCAACCGCATTGAATGGTGTACATTGATAGGCCCGTCAAATAATGTTGTCATGATGCGGATAGCGTAATTTTCTAGTAAAGGACTACTGAAATATTGCACGCCGGTGAGAGTGATGTGGCTAACGACAACGACAGTACTCTTAGAAGGTTGTTTTGTTTGATGTAGTACCTTTATCGTGTAAAACTTGCTGACGGAAACAACAATTGCTCTCATGTAAATGTTTCAAGAGTTTCGTTAATGCTTTATTTAATATGTTTCATTTACGAAATGAAAAAGAAGCAGGAAAATTCGGAAACATGATAGGTGCCGAGATTGAGAAAGTTTATCCGGTTAGCTCACCGGATAAACTTTCACAATCTCGCCACCAGCCGGGTATTCTGTATGTATACCTAACTGTGTCGAGGTTTTGTCTCCTGATGTTGCATCTTGAGTAAAAATCATTCTATATCCACGTACAAAATTGATACTGTTTAGCTGTAGTTACCTGTGTGTATTCTTGGTCACTTCTGAAACTGCTCCCAAATATTATGACAGGCCGCGGTCCACTGGTCTTTGAAAAGAGTTGTTGTTGGATGATCGAAAATGCTCCATAGTTGTCTGTCAGCAGCAGCAAGTATCGACTCTCTCTGTTAAAACACACACGCACGAACATATAAAAAAATTATATATCTTGTTAATACCAGTAATACCTTTTAATTATATTTATTTAACCATAAGTACGTTACTGTGTGTCTGTGTGAATGGTATTTAAATATATAATTGTATTAACGAAAACACAATGTACTTATTGAAAGTGAGTTTTTTAAGAATAAACAAGTTTAAATCTCTGTAATAAATACGATAGTTAAACAGGATATATGACCATAAATTGAGTGTCATACACATAGCATAATGTATTGTCGTATTTCTTATTTTACAAGTTATGTCGTTTTTTCGTAAAGGAAGGACAACTAATTTACAAAATGTCAGGTATGTGTTAAATTTATAATATTTAAAAAAAAGTATTGAACATTTTGGACATGGTTAAATATGCCGCAAGGTCTATTGCATATGATTATGATTTTATGAAAATAATATGAACATTATCATCATAAAGGTAAGAGGAACGTTTTTGCACCAAAATTTGCGTTCGTTTTTGCCTAGTTTGTTTGTTCCTCATTATTCATTTCATTTGTAAAGTCACATAACTTAAAACTTACGTTTTCAATTTGACGGAATCGAACAGACACGCTTCTATTAATCCTTGTGGGCTACAATCAGGATCACTCACTTTTGGCTACAAGACATACGCAAACAACATCACGTTTCAAACAAACAAGAAAAACTTCATAGAAAAAGCTAAAAGACATAATGTTAGCAGTCAACTTATATGAATTACTTCTAGAATTAAAAATGAACAATTGATAAAATCCATTAGATTCTATACTTCAACATACGTCGAAGAAAATAAACAAACGTACCAACATCGGAAACTTTTTGTTAAATAACGATGCGGTGACTCATACTTACAGGACCACTGCAATGCATCACAGGACGAAGGTGGTGTTTGAAGTATTTTTCTGGGTTAACCAACTCTAGTCCGCCGAAATTTCTTTTGATTGCGTGCAACAATTCAAACCATGTCAGCGGTTGTTTCGATTTATCCACGAACGAGTAAATCATCTTTAACAGACTAAAAACGAATATGTAAGAATAAATATGTTAGGTTATAAAGTAGTATAGTGTATTGTGTGTAGAATTGTGATACATATTTTAATATCAGGTATGTAAAAATTAAACCGGTTGAAGTAGTGTTTTTCCCAGGCCGTTTTAGCGTGGCGCTGCGCCATGCCCTTTTTTGGTAGCGCCACGCTGCCCCTTTCAAAGTCATTTAGCGCAACGCTGCCCTTTTCAAAGGCAGCCGCCCTGCCCTTTCATGACATGAGCAACCGCTGTTTTCCTCGCCCTTATTGATAACATATTAATAGCCCTTTGTCCAAACTACTTTGCCGACTAGTATCAGAGTATGGCCCCAAGGCCGCAAAGATTCGCTCGGTTATGAATGAGTCATGCGTGAATAACCCCGTGTCAATATTTATCAATAATTCCAGTGGCTTATACCAAGCACACTTGGTCGGTAATGTGTACTCGTCCACGATAAAATCGTGGACAGTTACTTCGGAGACTTCTATTGAAAACCTAGATTTTTCACGTGGAAAATGTGCATTTCATGCATAACCAGGTTTAAACCCCCAATGCTTTGCATTGACCGTTCCAAGGCGGTGACCCCAGCTTTATTCATATTTTGTGTTTATGTTGGTTTGTATTGTGCTGTATTGTGCTGTTTTGTACTGTTTGGGCAATCGGTCACTTGCCTTAAATAAAGGACCAACTAATTGTTTTTAATGAAAATTCAATACTGCTCCAGCAGCTGGAGTTTCACCTCTTTATATTATAATACAGTAATATCAAAACAACAAAACATTTATTTTAGATTTAGATAATTAATTATTGACAGAATTACTGTAACGTTTTCTAATTAAACAAAATGCGAACCGCGTATAAGGCGGACATATTATATGAGTTTACGTTTCTATGCGCACCTGTCGCTTATCATTTTAACAAGATGGCGGACAATACAGCAAATAAATTGTGACTCTCGGCAAAAATAGCAAATTACGATCGAATTAACGATGGAGATCACACATTTAGAAGGGATTAATGAAATGCATGAGATAACGAACGATGCATTAAACAACAACATATTTATTAGTAATCTGTTCAGTTGATGTATGTCACGGAAACGAGTGTTTGCAAATTGTTAGCGTTCAGTTTAACATTTTACTGGCAAAACTTCTGACAAGATTATCGTTAGAAAATGGGATAAGACAAACATGGTTTCATTTATATATTAGATGATCTGTGTATAATCAGATTCATATGCATATATTGCTTTATTATGTTTGTCATTCTATACAGTTTACTGCAACAGCATGCAACTTAAATGGAGACATGGCATGGTAAATGCATTAATATTAATTAAAGTAAGTTAAATACACCAATGACCATTAAATGTGCTTGTTATGTTTATATTTTTATGTGTATATGTTTCTCTCAAAACCACTTATTCACGGAACGTTTTTGCCCTTTTTTACCTAAACTGCGCGTTAAAATGCCCTTTTTCAAAGTAATGCGCCATGCCCCTTTTCCCTCCTGGGAAAAACAATATTGAAGACATTGGAAGAATTATACCTGTAAAAGTCTCGCAAACCATAAAATTCGCGCTTCTGCGATGATGCCTCTCTAAAAACATCCAGATATGCCTGCGAAAGTGGTTTGATCAAAGGCTCAATAAAAGCCCGAATATCCTTATTCATTTGGCATATTCCTCTAAAAATGATAAAGATGTATTAACATTATTAACATATTCACAACTGCACAAAATTTAAAATGTGTCAATCTAACCATCATTCAAACAAATCGATTATATTCCAATCATTTCAGTAATAACCTTGCAGTGTTTTGAAGTTCTTCAATATCAGGCAC